>NC_068998.1:35129027-35129613 GCF_001194135.2 Octopus bimaculoides
TATATATATATATATATATATACATGTGTATGTATATATATATATATATACACATGTGTGTATATATATATGTATATATATGTGTGTATATATATATATATGTGTGTGTGTGTGTGTGTGTGTGTGTGGGTGTGTGTTTAAAGAATAAGGAGAAAATGAAGAGGTAATTATTAAAATTATATACTAATCATAAAATATGACAACGTCTCTGACAGCTGTTTCACTTTAGAATTTATTTATAAAATTAATATCATGATAATATGAATCTCTTCAGAGGTAATAAGGATATACTGATTAGAAATTCATATTGAGATAACGACTATGAAACCATTAACTGATAGCAAATAGACAAAATGAAAAGAACAGATTAATATAATATCATAGGGTATTGAGAAAGAGAAAAGAAAAAAGAAAAAGAGAAGGAAGTTTGGTAACTAACCAGTATTTTCATTGGATTTATGTTCTCTTAATGAGGTTTATTACCTTTTCTTGATATATATATATATATTACACACACATATATATCTTATGTATATATGTATGTATTTATATATATATATATATATATATATATATATATATATAT
>NC_068998.1:35130794-35131441 GCF_001194135.2 Octopus bimaculoides
TATATATATATATATATATATATATATATGTAAATTTATATATATATATATATATATACATGTATGTATGTATGTATGTATATATATATATGTGTGTGTGTGTGTGTGTGTATGTATATATATTGCTGTACGAAGTTGCTGCTTGTATACGTATGTGTAGATACTCATCAATTTATGCTATGGAATATCGTTGCTGATGAGAGCAGTAGGTATGATTTTTTAATTTTTTACCTTAAGCTTGAAACAGAATCTTGTACACGGTTAACCAAAAGTTTATTACATTATCTTTCTTTTGCCCAACTACAGCCCATATTTTATTTGTCGGGGTTTTCAAGGTGGTTATAGCGTCTTTAGGTGTATATTTTTCTTCTGTGTAGTGAGGCTTACAGTGAATCCCTTGTTATAATTATGTATGTAACTATTAAAATATGTATGTTTATGTATTTATATGTGTGTGTATGTTTATGTATGTATATATATATATGTGTGTATGTAAATGTGTGTGTGTGTGTAAGCAATTGCGTACAGTAGAAGAATGTAGGCTTGAAACGTCCAAGATTCTTCCATTTTCAATGAGCATCAAATTAATACATCTTGTTTGTTGTCCTTGTCTTTTGTACACTTTTGAACCATATATATATATATAT
>NC_068998.1:35132490-35152527 GCF_001194135.2 Octopus bimaculoides
TATATATATATATATATATATATATATATATGTAAGACAGCGAGTTAGCAGAAATGCTAACACACTAAGTGAAATGCTTAGCAGTATTTTGTCTGTCTTTATGTTCTGAGTTCAAATTCCACTGAGGTCGATCTAATTGACTAGCCCTCTCCCTGAAAATTTCGGGCTTTGTTCCTAGAGTAGAGAAGAAAATATATATATATATATATATATATATATAGGCGCAGGTGCTCCAGCATGACCACAGTCAAATGAAACAAGTAAAAGAGGAAACGAGTAAAAGAATATATGAAGGGCTTTCCCATCGAAGATGTTGTATGAATGTTCAGTTTTTCTCAAACGACCTGCACAAATGCTATGTTTATTGTCATCAAATATGTGTGCTGTACATTAGCTCACTTCCTCCATTAAATTGGTGTTGCCTGAATAGATGCATAGTGTATCATGTGTCAGGCGTCGATGTGACCACAGAGCAACGAGAGATGAAGTGTTTTGCTCAAGAACACAATACACCACCCGGTCTAGGAAGTGAAACCATGATCTAGGCCATCTGCTTAGTGGTTTCGTGTGTGTGTGTGTGTGTCTGTGTGTGTGTATTTCTATGTACATACTTATATCATCAAAAGGGGTAGAGATAACATATCCTGCATAAGTTGGGAGAGGTAAGAGGGGGACGAAAAGAGCAAGGATGAACAGCAGCATAGTAATGTTGATACAGTAAACCAGGGAAGATAAGAGAAAGATAACATATTGTTGACAGGTCTTCTCAAGAACTGCACATCACCAGTCATTCCAGTAATTTGTCATCTCCTCCATGAATGAGACATAAACTCCTGAAACCAGCCTTTACACTTTATCTCATGTCTTCCTGAGTCTTCCTCTTCTGTACACTCCATCCACATTAAATACTCAGTTCTTTTTTATGCAGCTGACCTCATCCAAATGCATCACATGTCCATACCAGCAGTCTTCTTCCAAGTACACTACATTTGGGTTCTTTTTTGCCTAGCTTTTCTCTTAGTGCATTTATGCTATGTTGTGCATGAACACTTCTATTGCTCAACCAACAGAGCATCGTCATCATTGTCGTCGTCATCATCATCATCATCAACATTTAATGTCTACTTTCCATGCTGGCATGGGTTGGATGGCTTGGTTTCTATGGCTGGATGCCCTTCCGAATGCTAACCACCTTACAGAGTGTACTGGGTGCTTTTTACATAGCACTATCACCAGTGCTTTTTATGTGGCATCAGCATCCACACCAAGGCTTCTTACATGGCATTTTGGTTTTAGGATCTCAATTCTTGTGTTGTAGGTGCACTTGCTTTATTTTTTCCCCAATTTTTTCAAGTCTTCTGTATTCAAGGTCCATATCTCACTACCGTTGCTCACAACATATGTATTGAACATGAAGGATTGCTTGGAGACATAAGACATGTTATATTAGTCTGCCAAATTATTGTTTCCACAGCAAGCAACTATTAGCTGCTCATATTTGAATACTGTGTATTTTAAATTATATTCATCTCTCACTAGATGTGTACTTTTGTCATTGATCCTACCTATAATGGAACAATAAACTACATATATATGTGTGTGTGTGTGTGTGTGTGTGTGTGTGTGTATAAAGATATATATATATATATATATACATATATATGTGGATGTTAAATGTTGGTAGTATATATGTATGTATGTAGGTAGGTAGGCAGGTACATGTGTATGTCAGACAGGTTTCCACACAGTTTACTAAATTTTAAGCTCATAGCATTGGTTAACTTGGTTAGAATGCATGTACCTAAAGTACCATACACTAAACCGAAACAAAGAACCATATAGTTATTAAGTGAACTTTGTAACCATACAGCTATGCTTGAGTTTCTCAAAACAGATATATGTGTTGTTTTATCATGTTTTAAATACCTTGCACACATACACACACATACACACACATACACACACATACACACATACACACACATACACACATACACACTCTCTTAATTTTAAGACAGTCTTTTTTACTTGTTGATAAGATGTAAAGAAATTAAATGGAATTGCCTGTACATATAAGTATGTGTATGTGAAAGCATATATATGTCCATGTTTATTTACACACACACACATACTTACACACATTCACACACAAACAAACACATGCACACACACACACACACACACACAAAGATACATGTATATAAAAGTATGTTATACATACGCATATGTACACATATTTATATATATATATCTATTCAATTCCATTCAATTTGTTCAAATCTAAACAAGAATACTTTTGCCCAACTGAGCAACTGGTCCAATTATACAAAGATTTTATGTTAAGAATTAAGGAGAGATAATGCCAGAAGCAAACTTTTGTTTACTGAGCAAGAAAACACTTAGAAACAATATATATTTGGACAAGAATATTTTCTCAAAAAACATTTCGCATATTTACAAATCTTACAAATATTTAATTTAATGATAAAGAAGGAATTTATTATTTGTAACAGCTGTAGTTCCCAAATATTATCATTTCCCCCATCAGCCATGTCTAACATCTTCATACATAAATATATACAAACTAGCAAGAATGAAGCAGTTCTGAAAAGCCTGGCTAATTTCTCACCAATGCTGACGAACTTGCTTGTAAAAGTTGAAACCTGTTAAGAATCTCTCGAGTTGATGAGAATAATGCTGGAAGATTTTCTTCAATTGCTTCAAGGATATAATTTGTTGTTTGATTCATGGATGTACCAAACATATTATTATGATAAACATAGGAACAATCATATTGTCTTAACATTCATTGTAGTTTCATGTCTCAGTTTATTTGCCAGTTGTTTAAAATATGTTACCATAGCATTCTTGTTAGCAAAATTGACAACTTGTAAATTAACGACTTCATGTTCTCTTAAGGCATCAAATCTTAATGCATCTCTCAATATATAATAACTCCTATTTAGTACTGTATGATATATTTCACGAACATAGCACATTTATGTTGACCTGCGTTTTCATGACATTTTGTGACATTTTAAAACAAACTGTCTACATGTCATCTAGATGGCATTCTTGATGTCATTTTATGGCACTTTGTTGATGTCATCTAAATCAAAGGTTCTCAACCCATTTTGCCAAAGGACCCCTTTTGACATATTTCTATTTTTCAATACACTACTTATTTTGATATCAGCAGATAATGATAAAAAAATAAAGGATGTCGTTTTACATATGCACTTGTATGCAGTCAGGAGTACAGATGTACAAATTGAAATGCAAAACAAGCTGAAATAATGAATTGAAAGTTTGGTAATTGCATTTATTTCCACCATGTGACACTTATGAGATCAATGTGTTGTCTATCGAAAGAATGATCTTTGGTATAAGTAAATGTTGATGAAATCATTTCAACCCTTTCCCTTATCAAAATAGCTATATGCTCAAGAAAGTGAGTGTATTTGGTAGAAATTGTTGAAATACATATGTACTTCATATGAGCAACAAATTGTGGAGGATGGTATTCACTGTACTTGGATCTAGTTAGTTTGAGTCACAAAATCAGCCCCCTTTTAAAATGACGTAAAAAATCTGAAAATTTGTCATACTAAACATTCATTTCTTATCCAGGATCTGGTTTGTTTCATTCACAAAATCTGCATTTTTCAAAAGGAAGTAGAAAATCTGACAATTGGTTATCTTGATGCAGTTTACCATGCTTATTTCTATGAAGCCATGAACTTCTGGAAGAAAAATTTGACACAAACAAATTTTTTTTTTTTTTAATTCGGTGTTTTAAAATATGGACAGTCTGAATCTACCATCCGTTTCTCTTTATAACGACTTCCAAATAATTTTTTGAATACTTCAAAATCAAAATTGCGTAAATATGTGTGCCAGAAACAGTAGTTAAAAATTAAGGAAATAGATTTTTGGGAGATCTCTTATTATGACTGACTTTTATTCCATTATTCTAATACCTTCTGAAACTAAATACATATACATGCATAAATGCATACAGAAACATACAAATATATACACAGACATATATTTTTACAGAGTTTTATATACATCCTTGTATATATAAAAATATTTTGGCATATCTACACAATTGTGACCCAAAGATTTGCTTCTTCATAACCTTAAGAAAATTAAATATTTCTTTTCTACAAATATGCTTCAGATCATGTAGATTCCGATGGAATTGGAATTAATTGTGAAAACCGTTTGTGAAGAGGAGTTTTAGAAAATTCACATCATTAGGTTTTGTTGTGTGTATATATATGTATTGTTTTAATTATATCTTTATACATGCGCATGCACGCATAAAAAACTGGCACACCATCGGTTACGATACTCACAAGTATCCAAAACTTCTTCACCACTCTGACAACTTCATTTTCCCTCTTAAAAAGAAGGCTTTCATCTACTTGGACTATATGTTGTACCACTGCACGGCTGTCAGTCTGCTAATATTGCTGATGGACATGCAGCATGTCACTGGCATTTCACATATAAAGTCCAGGATTATGTGAAAAAGTGTGAACACCGTCAATTGACTTTCTTCCATAAAAGTATTTAAGAATTATATGGAAATTATAAAGAGAAATGAATGGTAGATTTGGACTGTCCGTATTTTAAAAAGACAAATTTAAAAAAGAAAAGAATGGTTGAGATGGGAGTTTTTTTGGTTTTTTTTTTGGGGGGGGCACAATCATATCAATTCCATTATGCAGAAGATTGAATCGAAAAAACTTTGTAAAAATTCGTAAAATCACAGAAGTTATGAGGGGTTTTATCACATGCTTACATTATAATTCCACCCATTCATATATGCATATATAACTACAGATTTCTGTGTCCTCCCACCGACTATGGATGATTATAACTTTCAGAAAATGGATAATTTTTAATAAAATGTTCTACGAATATGTGTTATAGCATGTAGATTCTGAATATATAAAATTTTGGGAGGAAAGTGTTTTAAGAGGGGTATTTCCGAAAAATTCACTGGAGTCCACTTCAATTCATCTTAACTTTCAAGAAAATGGATATTTTTTAATGAAATTCTCTATGAATATACCTGCGACTATGTAGATTCCAAGGACATAGGAATTTTAGAGGAAAATAATTGGGGGTTATTTTTGAGAACCATTCCCCACTTTGAGAACCATTCCTCCATTTTGTGTGTTTGTGCATCTGTAGATTTCTACCACACACACACGCACGCACGCACGCACACACAAGTAATTAAAAAAGTTCAATCAGGGACTTATTCAATTTAATATCATGTTTATTATAGAGATTATGCAACAAATTATACTTTGAACTTCTATATTTAACTGTGCGTGTATGTTCCTTAGTTTTGCTTCTGGTGTCCTCTGCCTTTCTATTAGAAATGTTTACCTGGGAATTTACTTAAAGTAAAAAAAAATCGTATGCAACAGATAAGTCGTCTTAATGACATATTTCTGTTTACCAGACCTTTAGCTTTATTTTTAGCATAACGAGATTTTCTGGTGAGGGCTTCATTTGCCTTCATTGCTTGTTTGTTACTTCTGTAGAAATCTACGGATGCACAAATGCAGAAAACGGAGAAAATGAAAGAAATATGGACAACTTGTTCCGAAACACCCCTATCCATTTTCTTGACAGTTAAGATGAACTGAAGTGGACTCTGGTGATTTTTTGGAAATTCCCCACCTCACTCCCTCCTTAAACACTTTCCCCCCCAAAAAAATTTTGTATATTCGGAATCTACATGATATAAAACATATTCATAGAAAAATTCATTAAAAATATCCCTTTTTCTGAAAGTTATGATCATCCAAAGTCAGAGGTAGGGGAGGGACACAGAATTCTGTAGTTATGCCATATATATGTATATACATATATATATATACATACTATGCTCTTGTTAGTATTAAGGAAAGGGAAAATGTTTACTCCTCTCCATCATTACGATTAAAATTAATATTTTTGATTTTGTTCGCTTCTATGAATTTAATATTTTTTTAATGCTTCTGTCCATTGTGTGACACAGGTAACTGGAAAATCCTGACCAAAACAGAGAAATTCTAACTTAACAAAAAATATAGAAAGAGAAAGAAAAGGTTCTGTTTTCCAAAAGCCAAAAAATGTTTTTAGCTGAGGTGTAATTTTATAATTAAAACAAATTCAAAATTAAAATTTCAAAACATGACTTAGCATGTTATCTTGTGTATGGTCCCAGTTCAAATGGGTACCAAAAACTTAAAACAAATGTGTGTGCATGTGTGTGTTTGGCTCTTTAATAGCCACGGGTCAGTTTAAGTTCAATCGCATAAAGGAATTCAAAACGGCATCACACGCAGTCATATTCATACAAACATACCCATACGTACACACACATACACAAATACATACCTATCAGCCGCTCCCAAAAGCCAGTTTGTTCATTCCAAAATTTTGGTGACCATTCTTTATATATTTGCACACATACACACTCATTTAGCTTTTCGCTTTTATTCATGACTTTTTTCTTGTTGCCGTCTTGTTTTTAGTTGTCTGTTTTTTTTTTTGTTTTTGTTTTTGTTTTGGGATTTTCACTTTAGCAACACAAGTTACACATGGTACCAGGAATTTGCTTGGTGTCGCTATAGTGGAAAAAGTGGTTTAAGTTTTTGAAAATTTGAAACTAAAAGACATAGTTTTTTTGAACTGACTGTCACAGAGATGTGAAAATATGGCCGCTCCTCATTAATTTCAAATTAAACTTACCACAGTCGAGGATCTACCACGCATCCTAGTGCCTCCAAGTCTTTTAATGCCACCCCTAGTGCTCCTTTGCTCCTGGCCTCTGTTGAGAACCTTTAATCTAAATGGTTTTTAGTCAGTATAGTAGTTGTCATCTACAGCAATTTAAAACAAACATTCTTCATGTGACACTTAAGCAGCTAGCATGACAGATTCTTGGTGGCATTCTAAGAATCATCTGTACCTCTTTAAAACTGATTACCTAAATATTGTCTAGAGAGTTTTCTACATAGCATTTTAAATGTAATCTGTAACACATTAAATCAAGTCTTCTAGAATTCAATGTACATGACTTGTCATATTCTAGAGAAGTCAGTAAACCTTGAATTATTTATCATTTTGTAATGACTTCCATTTGATATGTCACATGTGTGACATCCAATAGTAACTGACTCAATTAAATGGCAAAGTGTCTCCAATAAGCGATGCACGTTGTGATAATTATTTATTTATTTGTATTTGAATTAATAAAGGCTTGAAAATTGATTATCTGCCTGGAATATAGTGTGTTGTGTGTGTGTGTGTTTATATATATATATATATATATATATATATATATATATGCATGAGTCTTCTAAAAGTCCATAAGTCAGTTGCCATATTCCCTTCCATATTGGCTAATTCTGATGAGAGTGAGGTTATATAATCGAATGGTTACCTAGCACTCCATTGTATTCCTAGCATGGAACTGATTGGTAAGATCAGCTGTGATGGATATATAATACTTTACATTTTGGATAATATATTATAGTAAAAAAGAATTTTGATGAGATTTTCCCCAAATAGTGAGCTGTAGTGAAAAAAAATTTATAGAGGGAAAATTCACACAGTTTATACATTTTCGATTTTTTTAAAGGATGCTTGTTTGTATGTATATATATGTATGTGTGTATACATGCACACATGTGCGTGCACACACACACACATGCATATATACATGCATGATGGCTTCATCTGTATTCCAAACCAATGCCATTGCTTGACTGTTCTCTTAAAGCAGTATGAATGTGGCTTTTCAGTCTTGCTAGGGACCTATACTCTTTTGCTCAGATATGACAATAATGGGTGCCTCTCGCAGCAGGTGTTCAGAGAGCTTACCACTCATGCTAACTCGTGCTTTCATTCCATCATGGAATTTTTTCATTGAATGTTTTGCCTTTTTCAGCTACAATAAGGCATAGTATGCCAAACATTATAGAGATGCAAAAATCAAGCAATATCTGTGATGAAAGGCTTTGCACAGTATCATTTCTGTTCTGTAAATAACGCATGCCTTTACCCCAAACAAAGAACTAGTCTACACACATCCATGCATACATACATACATACATACATACATACATACATACATGCAAGCATGCATACTTTCTTTCTCTCTCACATATTCTTACTCACACAGAAAGCTCATGTGAGAGAATAACATGGTGATTTTGCAAAATGAATATTTGCATCTGAATTATCATTACATATTTGCTTTCTCCTTCAACATGCCTTTCAACCACAATATGTAGTGGAAGTGTAAATACTTGTTGTGTAATTAGTTTATACACACAACGCTACTTGGTACACACCGACATTGGTACATATCATCATTTTTTTTTTCTATGTAATCTTTCGACCAGCCTGAAATAGCACACAAATCTCCCTCACTTTATACTTTACTTTCTTTTTTAAAAAAAACTGACACACTGCTTCAAGATGAAATGGTCATGGTGGGAGTAAATGTCTTTGAACCTTATTCTGCTTATTCAGATTTTATGTAAGACTAAACCGTAACAAAATTATTTATTACTTTATGAATAAGAATTACTCTCCTTACTCATAGAAGAAATTTTGGTGAAGAGGTGTAATCAATTTAATACCATCCCTTGGTACTTGACTATTGCTGATTCTGTCATCTGATTCAGTCATAATTTATTTTATTTTAAATCAATCAACGTATATAATGTGTATGTATTTATATGAATACAGGTATTGTATTTTTTCTTTATTCAAATAGGCGAGACTATTGGTTATTTACTATCACTAGTAGCATTACACCACTGACATACTAATGCCACTATTCACTGTCTTACACTAGCTTTCAGTAGTTCTTAAAGTATTGCTTTATCAAGTGCTATAACTTCCAGAATCTTTTGGATTTTTATGGCTCTGAGATTTTGTCTGCTTATCAAAAATATCCAAGTTCTGTAAGAAAGATGAATGTGTTGCTATCATCAAGGGATGCTGGTCAAACATTACTTCCATACATTGAATTTAGTTTCACACATTGAATACAGTTTCATAGATTCAATGAAGTTCCATAGATTGAAATACTGTTCTATGGCTGAGGAATTTCTCTTTCACTAAATCTGATTACCATTCTCCATTGGTCTGTCTGTACTGTTTCTATTTCTTTCAGAATGTACATATTTCAACCAACTTCTTCAACTCTGTCCCCTTCTTTGTCTGTCTGTCTCTCTTTCTCTCTCTCATACACACACACACACACACACATGTATATAGACAGGAGTCGGCATGTTTGGTAAAAAGTTTGCTTCCCAACTGCACAGTTTAGAGTTTAGTTCCATTCCATGGCAATTTGGGAAAGTGTCTTCTACTATAGCTTCGGGTTGACCTGAATGGGTTTGGTTGTTGTTGGCACTCCGTCGCTTACGACGTCGAGGGTTCCAGTTGATCCAATCAACGGAACAGCCTGCTCGTGAAATTAACGTGCAAGTGGCTGAGCACTCCACAGACACATGTACCCTTAACGTAGTTCCCGGGGATATTCAGCATGACACAGTGTGACAAGGCTGGCCCTTTGAAAAACAGGTACAACAGAAACAGGAAGAAAGAGTGAGAGAAAGTTGTGGTGAAAGAGTACAGCAGGGTTTGCCACCACCCCCTGTCGGAGCCTCGTGGTGCTTTAGGTGTTTTTGCTCAATAAACACTCACAATGCCTGGTCTGGGAATCGAAACCGCAATCCTACGACCGCGAGTCTGTTGCCCTAACCGCTAGGCCATTGTGCCTCCACTTATGGGTTTGGTAGACAGAAACTAAAGGAAGTACACAGATGTATATATATATATATATATATATTCAAAATAAGCAACACGGATTTCAAAGGTGATTGCAGTACGCACGTTTCATGCTACCCCATTTATTTAAGTAATGCGAGCATTACATTAAATGCAATATGAAGAGCAATCTTCAGCTGCACGGAAATGCAGAAAATAACAGTAGAATAGACATTATAATTGTGGCAACATTTCAAATCCAAGTGGGAGAAAGAATACATAAAAATCCATATATATATAAATCTATGTTTGTGTATCATTGTGTTTGTATTTGTCTCCCACCACTGTTTGACAACTGGTGCTGGTGTGTTTATGTCCCTGCAATTTAGCAGTTTGGCAGAAGAGACTGCTATCACATCTCAGATGTTCCACTGGGTTAAAGGTGAGAGGGCCAAGTGGTATCTATGTTTGTTTGTTACTATGTAGGCACCTAAAGCAACTAGCGAAAGCTTGGTACATGCTACCAAGCCATGCTCAATTGCATATACACTGTAGTAGTAGTAGTAGTGTTGTATTATTGTAGTTTGCGTTTTACATGACAGTATCATGTGACCCAATCCAGTGGTCATGCGATGAAGACTAGGCTGCTAGATATGTGATGCATGTGACTGCAGTTTTATTTTGTTATTCAGTTCAGGCCAGTGGAAGCAAGGGGACTTGAGTCTATTGTTTTATTTTGATAAACACTTTGCTTTGTGACTACTTTAATGTTCTTGAACAAGCCCTCCCCCTTTCTGGGAAAATATAGACATACAGTCTATTTGGCAATAATAATTTTCATTAATTGATGATATAACAAAGGTGTTAGCAATAGGATGTTAGGATATAGAAAATTAATGCTGTCTGATCTCAATTTGACTGGTTAAGATGTCTATTAGCAAGCCTCTGCTAGAACAAAGAAGCTCAAAAGCTCTAATGATAGTAAAGTAATAACTGATCTCTTCTTATCTAAAGCAAGGACTGAGAATATTAGAAGTGTCTTTGTGATGGGGTACCCTGATATGCTGGAGAAAATGAACTTCCCGGAGATTATAATGTCCTCAATGAGACCAAAGCAGAAGATTATTATTGTTGAAAGGCATATTTTCTGACTTTGAAGCAAAACTCACTGGAGTTAATACCATGATGTAATGAAAGATTATATTAATGGTTGTTTTTATGTTCATTTAAGATAAAAACAATTTTACATTAATCTGATAGTTTTTGGAACGTAACACTCGTGATAGTCGAGGGATTATTGTATGTTCTGATTCTCAGCCTACGTCAGATACTGAGACAGAATCACACAGAATTTGACAGGTTTGAAATATTTTGCAAAGACTGGTTTGGTTTGAGTTAGCCATCAAATCCTAAGTTCTGTTAAAGCTCAGGAAGTAACAACGGTGAATACTCCCCTTGGATTCAGGTATCAGATGCATTGCCATACTGTATAAAAACAGTAAGCACTGTATTTCTGTGTGCCATGAAAAATACATTAGATGTCACCACTATAACTGTTTTAGATATCACTGTTTAACTAATTTGGTAAAATGACATTTGCTTTGATGGTTGCACCACTGATAACCTGGAACACATAGTTAAAGGAATTTTGTAAGAAACTCACCTCCCATCATATGGCTACTAATGACATGAGGAATATCTTTTGTACTGAAGATTTGACCTTTCTAGGATATAATATCTCCAAACAGGGTATTCAACCAAAGGATACATTTCTGAAGAAAATATTGGAAGTAATATTCCCAGAGAGCAGAAAAGAACTGGAATCACTTTAAGAAATAGCTAATAGACATTGCAACTCGTGTTGTAACTACACTGTCTTATACTCATCCATAGTGTATGAAATTGTCTTGTTGTTAATGTCACCTTCCTCCTTCTACTCCTCCTCCAACAGTTTGCTAGTGTCACGTTCCTGGTGATATGTGTTTACTGTCTATGTGGATCTCTCAGACTAAAAACATTAAAGACAAAATATTTGTATTTGGGAGGTGTCATAAGAGACCAAAACAACAGCATTAATCTTAAGAAGTGCTCTAGACAAGAGAAATTTTGTTGAAGGGTATTTTCCTAGTCAGAATTGAATGTACTTCTAAATTTGACTGAACAATAGACAAAGGACTCAAGCAACTTGCCAATCAAATCATACCAAATCATTTATCAAAAGTAGACAATGTAGGTGTTAGAAGTTACTTAGTGCATACAATGGCACAAGTAATACCTAAGAATAATTAATATAGATTGAAAAAAGAACTGTTACCATTGAGTTTGTGATCAATGAGAATGTAGATTAAGGAAGCAAACAGATTTTTAAGCAATTGATTACTAAAACAACAATGATGCAAAGAGGTAAGAAAAGATAAGAAATAAGTTGTAAAGTATTTGAATTATAGAAAGATAGCTCTATACTGTATGTAATCAAGATAGGAAGTTATGTAAGGAGAACTCATTAGATAAATTAAGATATAGAAAAATAGTATTAGTGAAGTAGAAAAATAAGGACCAATTTATGGTCACTGAGAATGGAATCAATGTCTATTATGAATGGAAGACAGCCAAACAGCTAACTGATAAGTTTGTTGAACTGGTTTGTAAGAAAAGGTAGTCATAAAAGCAAGTTTAGATATGATTGAGTAAGATTGTTGAGAAGTTTGGAAAAAGAAATATTTAGGACATATTGGTGAAAAGAACTTTTACCTACACCAAAGATTGTTTCCAGGAATATTGGGATTGAGGAGAATTAAACTCTACATGGAAACCAAACTGGAAGCATGTTAAAAAATTATAACTAACCTCATAATGCTGGGAGCTAAATTAGATTGAATCAGTTCTTGTATGTTAATAGTATTTATACTTCAAATTACGGGAGAATAAAAGGCAATGGTATCTTCTGTCTCCAAGGTGTGAAAGAATTTAAATTCAGAATAGTGGTAATGAACTTTAGAAAGATGAATGCAGTCGGCAAAATTAACCCTACCACTAGATTATTAGTTATTTTATTGAGCCTGAAATATTGGTTTCAAATTTTGATACAAGGCCAGCTATTTCTTAGCAGGGGGTAAGTTTATTATATTGGCTGCAATACTTGATTATTACTGGAGTTGATGTAATCGACTGAGATGTTGAAAGGCAAAGTTGACCTTAGCAAAATTTGAACTCAGAACATAAAGATGGACAAAATGCCATGAAGCACTATGCCCAGAATGCTAAGAATTCTGCCTGCTAAAACATTTTGTCAACTCATGCTCAAACTATAGAAGGATATAAGTAGATACTACAATAATGAATATTATCATAATTTCAGTAAACATTGAAAGAGCAGTCAAATATAATTAGCCTGCAATCACAGATCCTCCAATAATCAATTTTATTTAATTAACTCATTCTTCCAGCAATCATTTAGACATTATGAATTCTCTTACTTATTCACTTTTAACGTAGTCTTACAAAGCTTTTCTAAATTGACTAACTGAATAGGCTAACAAAATAGTCTCATGAAATTTGAAGCAGATATAAATTGTGTTATAATTATGCATATCATTCATGATAATGATTTCTTACTATGCCATTATATCATAGATTTACAGGTGTGGTATAGTATACTTGATTAAATCAACTAGATATATAATTGATGAAATATAGATTATATCAATTCAGTCAGTTTCCTACTGTGACCTCAGTGGTATTTGAACTTGGAATGTCAAGAGCCAGAACAAGTAACATGAAGAACTTTTCTGAAGCTCTGATTATTTGGCAAGCTCATCACTAACACCACCACCACCACCACCAAGGAGATGGCTAGATGATGACTTCGACCCCAGAGTTCAGCTGGTGCTTATTTTATTGATCCTAAAATGATGAAAAGTAAAGTTGACCTCAGCAAAATTTAAAGACGGACAAAATGCTGCTGAGCATTTTGTCCAGCATGCTAGCAATTCTGCCAGCTCATCACCTTAATGATGATAATTGTAATAATAATCCTTTCTAATAGAGGCACAAGGCCTGAAATTTGCATGGAAGTGGGTAAGTCAATCACATTAACCCCCAGTGCTCAACTGGTACTTATTTTATCGACCCAGAAAGGATGAGAGGCAAAGTCGCCCCTGGTAGCATTTGAACTCAGAATGTGATGATGGACAAAATGCTAAGCATTTTGCCCTGCATGCTAACGATTCTGCCAGCTCACCACTTTAATGATAATAATAATGGTTTCAAATTTTAGTACAAGACCAATAATATTGGTGGGGAGGGGGTAAGTCGATTACATCAACCCTAGTGCTAAACTGGTACTTATCTTATGTACCCCTAAAGGATGAGAGCCAGAACATAAAGACTGACAAAATGACACTAAGCATTTTGCCTGGCATGCTAACGATTCTGCCTGGCTTAAAAAATAATAGTAATAATAATAATAGTTTCAAAATTTGTCACAAGAGCAGCAATTTGTGGGGAGGGATAAGTCAATTACATTGACTCCACTGTTTCACTGGTTCATAATTTATTGACCTTGAAATGATGAAAGGCAAAGTCAACCTCAGCGGAATTTGAGCTCAAAACATAGCAATGGGTGAAATACCACTAAGCATTTTGTCCAGCGTGCTAATGAATTTGCCAGCTCACCGCTTTAATCATAATAATTATAATGGTTTCAAATTTTGCCACAAGGGCAACAATTTTGGGGGAGGGGATGAGTTGATTACATCGACCCCAGTGTTCAAATGGTACTTATTTTATTGACCTCGGAAGGATGAAAGACAAAGTCGACCTCAGCAGAATTAGAACTCAGAACGTAGTGGCAGGCAAAATACCACTAAGAATTCTGTCCAGCATGCTAATGAATCTGCCAGTTCACCACATTGATAATAATAATAATAATTCTTCTTATTACAGGCGCAAGGCCTGAAATTTGTGGGTCGGGTGTAAGTTGATCACATCAACCCCAGTACATGACTGGTACTTACTTTATCGACCCCAAAAGGATGAAAGGCAAAGTTGACCTCGATAGAATTTGAACTCAGAATTTAGTGACAGGCGAAATACCGCTAGGCATTTTGTCTAGCACGCTAACGATTCTGCCAGCTCGCTACCTTAATACTGCTACTACTAATAATAATACCTTGAGATGGTTTAGGACAGTTTTACGTTCTAAATTCTTTAGCATTTTTTTCCTTTTTATGTAGCTGAATAAGAGTTCAGTAAACCTTATTATTATGTTTAGCTTTCATGTTTTTGCCTGTATTTTCTCTCAGTTATGTAATTCCAAATGCTTGACTCATGTATATACCTTTGTACCAAGTAACCTTTCACAGATCAATAAAATAAAATGCAACTATTTATCCAGCTATAACTGTCCGGTTATTTATCTTACCACCTGTAAATTTATAAATGTATAGCATGTTTCAATAGCATATTTATTCAAAATACAGGTACAGTTGCATCACATAATTGGTAATATTATGTAAGTTTGTATTTTTACAAATTGCAATTTCTTCAAGTGATTCACCAACAAATATTTTAGTGACAATTCTATGAAGAAAGCTGAGATTTACAGAAAAACCTAACAAATGAGAAGAATTCATCAGTGGATGAAAATATTTAAGCCAGCAATTATTATTATCAATGTGGTGAACTGGCAGATTCATTAGCATGCTGGACGGAATTCTTAGTGGTATTTTGCCTGCCACTACGTTCTGAGTTCTAATTCTGCTGAGGTCGACTTTGTCTTTCATCCTTCTTGATTTCATGGTCAGCCAAGTTAATGTATGCATTCTTTGAAAGGCAGAGAGTGTCTATTTTAGTTCCTTATCTAAGCAGGAGTTAATGACTGTTAGGGAATTTTTTTGCCAGTATCAACAAAACCAGCAAGTTACCCTGAAACAAGGTTTTCAAAATCTGGAGTCACAATAAGATATTAGCATATCTAACCTTATGGTAATATATATGAAAGATAATGCTTTACTTAAATTGATGTGTGGACAAGAGCATGTATGCTTAAGTGCACCTGCACTATAAATCTCTACATGGAGTTGTCACATGTTGCTAAAATATATGGTGGTGTATGACTTGAAAATATTCAGCAGTGTATCACCTCAAGATATGGCAGCTTAAGAAGATACAAACTTACATAATGTTGTTACCTTTTAAGTTATCCATCTATATTCATATTTTGAAGAAATTTGTTATGGAAACATGTAGAGATAACCTGAAATATCAGTTTGTTTTAGTCTTGTTTACTAGATGCATGTGTGTGTGTGTGTGTATAAAAATGCACACACATATACACATTCATATGCTTAGCACATAGGTGCAAAACAAGGCGGAGAATATAGTTTTCAAATGCCAAAGGTAGAATAAAATGTAGTGTTTTTATTAAAGCTAAAAATCCCTGTAACCAATCATCAGACAAGTGAAATTTTCAAACAATACATTTTATGAAACATTTATAGACACAGCATAACTATCTGTGATGTTTTTCAGCTCTAAAAACACAATACATGAGCGCACGCATACACAGACTTGTTCACACATGTACTTATCTCTCTCTCTCTCTCTCTCTGTATGCATGTGTGTACATACATGTACATACACACACACACACACACACACACACACACACATTCAGTTTAGGAGAAACAGTGAGAAATGGATCTTAATACTCTGCATGTATAGTCTTAGAAAAAAATTAAAGTAAAATCGGAATATCTCAGTGTGTCTCACTGTATTTCTTTTCAATTAAATTGACAAGTGTTATGATGTCAAAGGGATTTGGACAATGTTAGTAAACTGCAATACTTATATTTCTGTTACTGACAAGAGGAGCTTAACAAGTGAGATGTGTGAAAGTTTTACATTCAGCCACCTTTTATACAAATGCAATAGAATTTATCTCTTTCTATTGCCAACTTCTGGCATTGTAAGCATCAGCAAACTGTTTAGTAGCACTGTATCACTGACTGCATCTAACCATATTATATATCTGTTATATTTTTCAATTTTTCTCAGCAAAGATGGAACAAATGGTATTTTAAAAAGATATCTCAGTTATTCAAATTTTATGAATGCAAAATGAGAAGTAAAAATAATTATGATTTTGACAGAAGAACTGGGAAGTAAACTCTGTGACTTGTGTCCAAAATTTAAATTGGTTCTCTTTGAAAAATATCATCATGTCTCTCTTCACATGAAATCAACTTGCAGAATAACAATCTAGGGTTGAGATTTGTGTGATGCTCAATCATTCTGTCAGATTTAATCTTTGCGTGCACGAATTGTTGAGCCTAGTGTGTCATTCCATGAAAACGTCCCTTCAAACATATTTATAAGATCGAGCTTCAAATTATTATTGCTTGGTTTGAAAATTGAAAGCAATTGAACAAAGTGCAGTTGCACAAAATACCACTTGGCAAACAAAAATCATGCAAATTGGAACTTACGGGGAAAGGATGGAGTAAGGTTAATCACTGGGAAGTCTTTTAACCCAGAAATTGCATGCCATGATTGTGATAAATTATATAAAAGGGATTGGGTGGTAGAAATGATAAATGGGTTATTGTTTGGCTTGGCAGAGAGGATACAGGTGAAAGATTAATATATAGTTATATTGGCTTGACCACTATTTTCAGTATTTTAACTGGCTATTGGTCAGTAATGGTGGTTTTCTGGATAGATATTTATCACTTCTGATTCAATGTTTTGTATTGCTTAATAAGAAATATATTTTAAAAGTTTGGAATACTGTAATATTTCACCTTAGTGCCACGAAATGTCAGTGAACACAATATGTTAAACATACATACGCCTTACTATATATTTTATATATATATATATATATATATATATATATACAGATACAGACCTACTGCACATAAATGCCACACACACATAAATACATGTACACATGCATTTTACACATTCATGTCAAAAAGGGAGAGACAGCAGCCAAATTTCTCTGAAATCATATCTGACAACATTCATACAAAAAGAAAATGGTAAAAATATAATGTTGTTCTTGATGCCTCTAAAAGATGGACTGCTTACAGATGGAATGTTTTTGATCATATGGGGGCTCAAAGGATGTTGATTTCAGAGCTTAACAATAACAACAACAGCAAAGACAACTTTCACGCACACACACACATCCCATTGTCAAATATGTGCACATATACAACATATTATAAAGATACTCATCAAAAGAGCTAAAGAGGAGACATCTTTGTGGTCACCCACCTTGCTAGAAATAGCAACTTAATCTTCCTCAAATCACATATTACCTGTCTTACATAAGTTCAAAATACATTGGGGAATGTAGTCTTAGATATTTCTGAAAAGATGGGTTGGTCCAAGTTAACATGCTGTGATGAAAGGTTTGCTTGATCAGGGCAGACATGGGGCTAAGCAATACATGTCATGGCATAAATATTCATCACAAAACTCCTACAAACATACATGTTACATGTGCATTTGTATCTCATGCATTTAACAAGCAAACACACATATAGATTTTACACATCAACACATGCATCATTTACACATGCAAACACATACATCTCTTTCAGACATATTTGTTAAGCATTCACATACACACACATGCATGCATGCACACACACACGCACACACATATGCACACACAAATGCATAACTTATACATACCTCACACACATATACACTGGCACGTGCATACATCACTTATCTTTTATCTTTTACTTGTTTCAATAATTTGACTGTGGCCATGCCTTAAAAGGTTTTACTCAAACAAATTGACACCAGGACTTATTTCATTTTAGACCTAGTACTTATTCTATCAGTGTTTTTTTGCCAAATCACTAAGTTACAGGAATGGAGGACAAAAACAGACACAAACAGGCACACATAGATATAGATACAAACATATATATATGATGAGCTTCTTTCAGTTTCCATCTACCAAATCCACTCACGGTTGGCCCAAGACTATAGTAGAAGATATTTACCCAAAGTGCCATGCAGTAGTACTGAACCCAGAACCATGTGGCTGGGAAGCAAGCTTCTCACCACACAGCCACAACTGCACTTATTTCACACAGAATGTCTAAGTCAACCTGAAGCTACAGCTAAAATACCTAAAATACCTAAAATACCTAAAATACCACACAGTGTGATCAAACCTGAAACCAATGTGGTTGCAGAGCAACTTTTTAATCATGTCCTTCTGTGTCAATATTATCATATTCACTACTTTCCTGTAAATTTATCTGGTTTGCTTCAGCCAGTGAGGTAATTAAGATGAATATAATTCATTGTAATCCATGTAATTTTTCCAAATTACTTGTATGTACACCTGGATTAGCAGTAACTTAAATGAAAATTTAACCACAAATATTTTGAGAAACTGACAGGACATCAAAGGTGTGTACACAAGAGATGACTATGTTGGTATGAACTGGTGAGTGGTAAATATGTAGTATACATTAAGGTGGCAAACTGGCAAAATCATTAGTATGGTGGGCAAAACGTTTAGCAGCATTTCATCCATCCTTTTGTTCTAAGTTCAAATTCTGTCAAGGTCAACTTTGCCTTACATCCTTTCGGGGTCAATAAAATAAGTACCAGTTGAGCATTGTGGTTAAAATAATTGACTTCACTTGAACTTGCTGGCTTTGTGCCAAAATTTGAAAAAGGTATCTAGTATACATTAAAATAGGGTGGACATTTAATTATAGTTACACCTAATTAGACCAGGCTATAGTAGAAGATACTTGACACAATGATGTACATTTTTTTTTAGCAAGTTGCTAGAGATGCCCCAGCGTTAAATATTAGATGTGTTGTGAGCCATTACTGAAATGTATGTGAGATTTTTGTGAACCAAGAAACTCTAGACTTATGCAGTTTGCTAAAATTAGAGAAGATTTAAGCTACTCAAAAAAATGACATAGCATGAGGAAGTATTTGTGCCCTGGAAATATCCAAATTTAAAATAACATAAAAAATTGGATTTTAAGTTTTCGTTGTAACTACTGGTGGTGATGTTGATGATGACATTTCTGGTTCTGAATTGTTAATAGAAATAACCAATGGTTTTTAGATACGTTAATAGAAATAACCAATGGTTTTTAGATACGTTAATACTATGTCACAATTTTCTTACCAGGTATGGCAAGCTTCTTATCAAATTTTCTGCAGACTCATCTTGTGACATATACATATGTA
>NC_068998.1:35156432-35160679 GCF_001194135.2 Octopus bimaculoides
GTGTTCATATGTATTTGTGTGTATACACATTTATGTAATACATTATGCATATACAGACAAATCTACACATACACTTCATCATTCATTGTTATCATCATTTTACATCTGCTATCCATATTGGCAGATAAGTATGTGTGTGTGTGTATCATCTATACACTTATTCATACAATGTACAAAGCTCCTCCATTCTCCTGTACTGATGCAACAGTGAAAGCTTGTCTCCTCCTGTGCATCTCTATGTGTGATTAGAGAGTGAATAGAGGTCAAGTTGGATTGAGAGGTCTATTCACTTTTGTCTTGTGAAGATTGTCTTCATTTTATCTCATTGTATGTCCATTTTATATGCTGGGGTGTTGGATGGTTTAGCAGTCTTCAATGTTTTGGATGACCATGTCTCACTCTAAGGTCTAACTTTTGGCATGGTTTCTACCACCGAATGCCCTTCCTAATACCAACTACTTACAGGCTGTACTGTGCAAAATTTTCAAGGCACCTGCACTATAGATGTTACCTTCCCATCAGCAAGTTTGTCAAAGCACAGGTACAGTATATAGGAGAATAGATGGTGAGAGTATATGACACTGTAAAATAAGCAACAGACAGTGGGTGATACATGCACAAAACAATAGGCAAGGGAGTGGTTCATGCCATGTTCCACTATTTCAACTGGTACTTTGCAAGCTTACACAGAAACTTGCATCTTTTGCAGTACTGCATATCACCAGTCGACATATTCCTCTGTCATCTCCTTCATCAGATTTATGCATTTAAACACTATACACAAGCACACACATACATACACATGAATATGTGCTTGTATGCTTGTGTGCATCTGTGTAAGTGTAAAGATAAATGCAAATACATATGTATATATATGATTTATATATGAATATATATATATCATATATACACACACACACACATATATATATATATATATATATATATATATATATATATATATATATATATATATATATATATATATATATATATATATATATATATATATATATATGTATATATATATATGTATATATATAAATTACATATATATATCATCATCATCGTTTAACGTCTGCCTTCCATGCTAGCATGGGTTGGACGATTTGACTGAGGACTGGTGAAACCGGATAGCAACACCAGGCTCCAATCTAATTTGGCAGAGTTTCTACAGCTGGATGCCCTTCCTAACGCCAACCACTCAGAGAGTGTAGTGGGTGCTTTTACGTGTCACCCGCTATGTATGTATATATGTATACTTTTAAATATTTATGCCTAACACGGTATTTATTAGTTAAATTTGAAGTATTTATGCTCTCGTTGTTAAACCTTTAGAAAGTTAAAACAGATGTGAATTCAGCTTTTTATTTTCTTTGTACACAGAAAAATAAAGGAAAATTGTAGTGACATGTTTCACAGTTCATTGACCTCTTATCAGAGGAGAAGTACACCATCATTCTTTTTCCCTAGGAAAGAACTTATAGCCAATAGCTTTTTATACAGAACACAACTTAGAACTTAGCTGCAGTAGCTAAACTAATCTGCATACTGCACAATTGCTGGCGGCATATTTATATAGTTAAAATTATCTATGTACAACACAGCGTGGATTAGAAAACCTGAAATATATTCAAAGTTGTTAAACTGCAGTTTTTAAGCGTATTTCTGTGGCACTTTATACAGATGTGAATACAACTGCTTGCATCTGTTGTAGATAGATAAATAAAGCTAGTTTATCCTGACATGTTTCATAGTTTCTGATTTTTGTCTGTGCAAAGAGAATGTTTGTTTACTTTCCAGAGCTTTCCATAGTGAAGTTGTTACAAACTGTAGTCTAGCTATTTTGATTTTAATATGATTTTCTAATACATGCTGGTTTTATATAAAAATAGTTAGTAAATAATTCATCATGCCATCAGTTAATTATGTGTGTGTATATATATATATATATATAGTGAGGTTGTGTGAAGTTTGCTTTCCATCCACAGGTTCAGTCTCACTGCATGGAACTTTGGGCAAGTGTATTCTACTGTAGCCTTGTGAGTAGATTTGGCAGATAGAAACTAAAAGGCAGCGAGCTGGCAGAATCGTTAGCATCGTTTATGGCAAAATGCTTAGCAGTATTTCGTCTGCCTCTACGTTCTGAGTTCAAATTCCGCCAAGGTCGACTTTGTCTTTCATCCTTTCGGGGTCGATTAAATAAGTACCAGTTATGCACTGGGGTCAATATAATCGGCTTAATCCGTTTGTCTGTCCTTGTTTGTCCCCTCTGTGTGTAGCCCCTTGTTGGCAGTAAAGAAATAAGAAACTGAAAGAATCCCCTTGTATATGCGTGTGTATGTGTGTGAGTATGTTGTGTCTGTGTTTGTATCCCACCGCCACTTGACAACTAGTGTTGGTATATTTACATCACTGTAACTTAGCAGTTCAGTAAAAGTAACTGATAGAATAAGTGCCAGGCTTTGAAAAAGTAGCTTTTCCTACAGCTCTGGGTTGATGGAAGCCTTATGTATGGATTTTATAGACGGAAACTGAAGAAGTTTGTTGTGTGTGTGTGTGTGTGTGTGTGTGTGTGTGTGTGTGCGCGCTTTTGTGCATGCTTGTGTCTAGGTGTGTGTGTTTACATCTGCTTCTCACTTATCTGAAAGCCATGATTTTGTGCAGTGTTCCATTAGCAGTTCTTCTTCCAATAGATTCATACTTTTGAAAACATTTCAAATAAGGGACCCCTTGCTCGATAAACTGGTTAGCATTAGGAACAACATTAAACTGTAAATCAATACCACAATAATATATTTGTCTCTCCCATGATAGCATGGGAAATGGATGTAAAAGAAATGAATGACAAACGAATATGTTTCTATGTATATGTGTGAACGTATGTATGACTATACATGGCACATGTGTTTATTTACATTAGTATTCTATGAAAGCTGCAATTTACAAGTTGTTTTTTCGTTGATACTTCTATCAATGAATCATCTGCTTACTTTGTGCCTTTGAGGATGTATGCAATATAAGATCCCTTATTTTAAAAAAATGTAAGGATGCCTGGCTGTAAAACAGTGCCTTGATAATACATAATTCATGCCAGCATAGAGAAACAGATGTGGAGGTGAATGAAATCAAATGATATAATATAAGCGAACTTGGTCATGGAATATCATGGACTGAGAATCTATGAAAAATCCTTTAAAATATTTGGTTTGGGAGTTCCGGGGTTTTTTGATGAGTGTGGAACCACCTCTTGGTCACAATTATTCCTAAGTCTACTCTGCCCCAGAATAGCAACACCTCATCCCATGTCTTCCTGGCTCTACTGTTGGTGCAAGGATAATGAAACTCAAACCAGCAACTCCTCTAATCCCAGGGAATGTCCTAATGGGATCTATTATTTTAAGGGTTGCTTAAATGGGGCCCCCACTGACCCCCACCACTATTTTGTGGGTAGAGGGTTTGGAATGGAGTATCAGATAATTAATACCAGGTGGGGGTCAGTGGGGCCCCATTTAAGCAACCCTTAAAACAATAGATCCCATTAGGACATTCCCTGGGATTAGAGGAGTTACTGGTTTGAGTTTCATTATCCTTACACCAACAGTCTAGGAGGAATTAACGAACATAAAACTGTAATGGATAGAGAAACCACTCAATAATAGGCTATATTTATGTGTGCCTGTACATATGTGTGTGTTTGTATATACTGTAGATGCATATACACCTCTGAATACATAATATGAACTGAAGCAGAATTACAAACCTACAATAGGTTCACCATTTCATTGTACTGGATTTGGGATGATAATAGCAAAAATGACATCAACACAAATAACAGCTACAATAACCTCATAAAAAAAAAACTGGGGAAATATTTTCTGGGAACAGAAATTCTTCTCTTAAGGTCTCTAGCAATGATAAAGCACAAACCGAAGTTATATCCCTCATTTAGGAAATGTCATAAGCAACATTCCTACTAATTCATTTGATCTGCACCTGATTTTCACATAAAGAAAAATTACCCAAAACTTTGAAAGGCTAAATGTCAGATCTTGGTTAGTTAAAAATGATTAATATTTTTTCTTCAAGTACAAAACCTTTTTTTAGTCAGGATTCACACAAAAATGTATGCACTCAAACCTTTTTCTATACAAGAGACACAAAGTAAGAAATGTTCCCTTTTCTTTTTTCTGTCTCTCTTTTTCCCTTGTGTTACATGTCAAGTTTACCTTAAGAATACATAAATC
>NC_068998.1:35161150-35166150 GCF_001194135.2 Octopus bimaculoides
ATATATATATATATATATAATATATATATGCATACATACATCCATACACACGTATGTATTTGTGTATGTATGTATATATGTATGTGTGTATATATGTAATTATGTATGTATGTATGTGTATCGTATTCAAATACTTTCAATTCATAGCACAGATACATACAGAATCATATTAAGCTCAATTTTTTAGAGTAAAGAAGAAGACAAGTCTCGATATATTTACAAAACTCTCAGTAAAAGCAAAATGATATTGGTTTCAACAACATTTTGTGAATACCATTACTAAAGGCTGAAATGTCAAAGGAAGGTTTTCTTTAGACCATTTCCTATCATTGACTGTGTCGTGTTTCACTTTGTAAGCTAGCTTTATTCTGTCTTTAGATTTCCTTCATATTAGTGTGCGTATCTTAGTGTTTATGTGTTCATGTAGTATATAGATACTTATATATATACATGCTACCTATGTATTTGTGTTTCATTTCATTGTGTTTGGTTTAGAAATCATGTCATTGGCCATGCTGGAACAGCATAAGTATCTATGTGCATGTATATGTATGCACACACACACAAACACACATTATATGTGTGTGTATGTGTGTTTGTGTGTGTGTTTGTGTATACACATATAATATGCATACACACATAGAGAGAGAGAAATAGATGCATAGATATAAAGATAGATATTCATATGCATGTATGTGTATATATATGTGTATCTCTATCTCTCTCTTTCTCAAATACACACACACACAAACACATATATATATACACAGACACACACACACACTCACACACACACACACACTCTCACACACACATGCACACACACACACTTATACTCACTGACAAGAAGATATATAAATTATGCATACATATAATTCTTTTCCTTGTTATATTATACTAGATTTGTTAGTTTCTCGTAGCTAAACATACTTCTCTTCCTGCTTAATAAAAGCAAGTTAGAGTGTTTGTTTATGTTTGTTTGATACATCTTGTTTGCATGTTTATGTTGTGTTTACGTGTGTTTTTCTACCTAAAATTGTATAAACGTTTAATGTTTCATCATACGGAAAATATTTGCTTAGAGTCACTATGTAGTATTTGTATTAACTAAAAGCTGTTATTTCTGGTAATATTTAGTTCTCCCAATGATGATGATGATGATGATGATGATGATGGTGGTGGTGGTGGTGGTGGTGGTGGTGATGATGATGATGTTGATGATTGTTTTCATTCACATTTTAGTTTTCTATTGATTCATGTTTTCATCATGTTTTGATATCCTCATGCTATATCTATTGGTAGTTTTCTTTGATTTCTTTATTCTTCTCTTTTATTTTGATTTTTCTGATCCATTATTTTAACAATTTAGATGAGTGATGGAACAGCAGAAATGTTAGAGTGCCATACCAAGATTCTTGTTATGTTTGGTTGCATATTAACCACTTCCAGGGTTCAAATTATATTTACTTTTCATCCACATCTGAGTCAATAGAATAAGTATTACAATAATTTTGATTACAGTTTGGTCAATAGAGGAAAGGCCATTATTCATTATGTTTGTTGGTTCTCCCAGATTGGTGATACTGATATGGCTGATGCCCTGCCAAAGTCTGCAACAATTATGTCTGAAAGAGAGTGAACTACATTAAAGATAGCCATGGACCAGGTGGTGGCATTTTACCAGGTGACATGTCAATTAAACAGACTATGGGATAATTTTCTTATTGGATTGATAAAAGGAATACAATTCTGAACAGAATAAATGAAACAAATATCAGGTTTATATCAAAGATATTATAGTGTTGATGAAAATAAGAATTTTATACATTATTTGGTTCAAATTGTAACACTAAGCCAGTAAAGAGAAAAGTGGATTTATAAGGGAGTGGCATACAAGAGAATGGCAAGTGGGGTGGAAGTTTTGATTCACAGCTAGGTAACCTTTATTTTTTCAAAAATGGTGCTGTTCTTTAGTTCTAAAGCATCTCTGAACCTTTGTGCAGAAAAACATGAAATGAAACTATAATCAAAGCCTGCCAGTTGTGATCATCCCATCTAATTTCCAGATAATATATCCAGAATTACATTATGCAATGTGATCTTCCTTTAAGAGAAGCTGTTATTTGAGGGAAATTGAGCTGCTATTTCATGAAGGTTGTGTGGCTATGCAGTAGCATCCTTTTTTGTGAACAATGATCTACATGCAGGTGTAGTAACTGCCATAGCAACTCTTCAAAACTAAAGTTTTTCTCTTGTCTTACTGGATTCAGAATTCCACAATTTGGAAGTGACCTAAGTTCCTAAACAGAAGCCGTGTATCTCTCTTTCTTCTCTATAAAAACACTTGCTTTATTAATATAAACATTTCCAAGTTACTAAAACCATCCCATTCATATTTCCATTGAAAACTGAAAAGTAATGTAAAATAGTTATTTCCTTTATTCTTCAAACGTAACCAATATTCTTGAATGGGAATGCTTTTGGCTTTTATATTTTCTTTTGGCTATGTGTTTCAACTAAATACAGTCCACTTACAAGAATTTTATAGAATTTCTTGGTTCCTACATTGAATTTGTTTTCCAAAAAATACTTGATATAAAAATTTACATTGTATATACACTCACATATACATACAAGTACGTTATATGTGTATGTTTGTTGGTGGGTGTGAGTGAGTATGCGTATTATATGTTTCTGTGCAGACACGTGTATGTGTATTTGTATGTGTTGTGTTGCATTCAGTGATACACGAATAGTGATGGTGGTGGAGGTGGTGATGCTCTGATTTTGTTGAACCTTTGTGTTGAAATAAGAAATTTGCTCATGTACAAACTATTACTATCAGTTTGAGTTTACTTTATAGTTATATGTAAAAATCAAGGTGCCATATAAAAAAACATTGGTGTGGATGCTGGTGCCATGTAAGAAAGCACTAGTGATGGTGTCACATTAAAAGCCTCCAGTACACTCTGTGGAGTAGTTGGTGTTAGGAAGGGCATTCAGCCATAAACACCAAACCAAACCAGACTATAGAATGTGATGTGGCCCCTGGCCTTGCTAGTTCCTGTCAAGTTGTCCAACCCATTCCAGCATGGTAAATGGATGTTAAATGATGACGATGATGTATGTGTGTTGTTGTTGGTTGAAGAGGACTATTGTAGAAGTCTTTCCAATTGTGACCATCCCTATTGTGTATAACATACTGTATCTAAAGCAACTTTAGCTAATGTATCAGTTGATTGGTGCATAATTTGTTGGAGATTTGGCTGCTATTTTTAGCAGATTGTGTGACTATGTGTAGACTGTCTCATTACTATGTGCGTGTGGTTATGTGTGTAGTGGTGTGTGTCTGTGTATGAGTGCATGTGTGTGTATGAGTGCACGTGTGTGTGTGTGGTATATATGTGTGTATGTATGGTAAACAGTTTTCAATCTTCTGTAAAAGCATGTCCAGCCATGGGAAAATATTACTATACTTGGAAACAAGTGAGGATTGGTGACAGGAAGGGCATCTAACTGTGGAAAATTTGCCTCAAGAAATTCCATCTGACCTCTGTAAGCATGAAAAGAGAAGCTGAAAATGACGATGACAATGGCAACAACAACAATAATGATGATGATGATGAGGTGGAGGAGGATATATATTTAAATATATGTCTATACATATAAATAAATATACACTTACACGGATATATGCAAATCTGCATGTGTGTATAAGGACATACATATGGAATGTATGAGCTCAACGCTTAGTGAAGGTGGAAAAAGAGTGGATTTTTTTATGTTTCAAGCATAGCTCTTCATCAGAGAGAGGAGGAAGAAAATTCTAGAGAAGGGAAAAGTCTAGGAAAAGCACGTGTAGCACACACACATATACTGCTCATAGTTCAATTAATTAGGAAGAGAGTTAGCCTAGATGAGATGCAGTTTGGTTTCATGCCAAGAAGAAGCATTACTGATTCTATCTTCCTGGTGAGATAGCTTTTTGTATGTGTGTTTACTGTTGTTAAGGTAAGATCAACGAAAAAATTATTCCGTCTAGTGAAAGATATCATTTAATGTACACAGTATTAAAATAAGAACTACTAATAGTTTCTTGCCATAAAGACACTTTACTTTTCTTTTTCCATTTTTATTTAGCCTTTGTCTTATCATGTACCAATGTCCTGGTTTTCAAATAGAAGTAACCATGTGTCCTGAGCTTTAAGATTGCTTGAAGACTTAAGGCACATTATATATACTGTCAGTGGATCATGTGTCTGAAAAAGAAGCATGCTCTAAAAGTTACAACAGTAATGTATTTACATGAAGTTAAATATATGTCCAGGCATAGAGTGACCAACGGTTTCACATCCATAAAGCATTTTGCATATTAAATTACATATCAGACTCCAATGGCAATGGGCACATAACCTCTCTTCAAATTGGAAGTAAAAAACCATTATGGTCAGTAAATTTGTAAACAAAAGAATAATATACACTGTCAGAGCCTTAAACAGGACAAGATATCTCCCTTAGACTGATCTGGTTGGCAAATCTTATGGACCTAAAGAGCAAACGGGGAATCTCTGCCATTAGGCTGGTTCCGGTCTGCAAGTACTTTTTACAACCCTAATCGGTGAACAGGGAATCTCACACCTACAGCAGGTAGCGTTTGAAATGGGGACAGGGGGTCTTTAAGGGTCCTTGGCTGCCCTGCTATGTAAAGCTTGCATCATCCGCTCCCGTTTATGTAGGACTCCAGCTGCTCTATGATCCTCTATTTAATTTCTTATGGAGTTCTTTAATCCTTAAGGTGCCACATATGGCTAGCCAGGGATGTGATGTAATGTCTTTCCAGAACACTAAAAGAGGACCTGTGGTTGCACAGGCATATATATATATATATATATACATAAATACATACACACACAAGCACATTTATATAATGAATAAAAGCATAATTCCACTAATAACTGTCTCCCATTCTAAAGAAGAGAATTCACTAGGTGATATAGATG
>NC_068998.1:35168650-35180363 GCF_001194135.2 Octopus bimaculoides
AGAGAGAACGAGTTAACTGCAGGCACAGAATGGCATAATCAGAGGAAAATAAAGTGTAAAGAAATTATATTGAGTATGAGGGATGAGATATATGGAGCATGAAAGAAGGAATTAAACATGTGAAGATTCTGCTTTCGTATGATTACAGCAGCTGAAAAGTGCAATTGTTAGAGATTTCATGAAGGGATGTGTGTTAGAAAGATGAGAGGTAGGGAAAATCTGATGGTGACAGACCAGATGAGGGGTAAGGAACCACTGTCTGTAGAGACATGAACCCAATGCTTTTAAGAACTCACTTTCAGTTTGATGGCCAGATCTTATTAAGCACAACAAAATGCCAATCATCTCAGTTCTTGTCTATCTATAACTGCATTGTGTGATGTGTCCTTCCTTTTCTTTAATGTTAAGATATAATTTGAGAACAACTTGTTTAATATTTTTACCAAATCAAGTGACTCCTTGTTTGCTTGTGAAAATCGCATTACGCCTAATTGAGATAACAATTTACAGTTAGATCATTTGACTGAGTATTTTATAGTTAACCCTCTCTGCCTAGGATTCTGAATATTGCAAGTCATCTGTTATATATGCAATAAATTAGCATTGTTTTTCCATTAAACTTACCGTTTCTCTGAACTTTGCTATATATATTGTGTCAGATCTAGTTTACATGAAACATTATTGCTGAAACATAAGCTACAGGAAATGGCAAAGGTCATTACAATATATGAAGAAAAGTAAAGCATTCATTTTATTCATCTCTGATCATGAAATGAATCATTTGAAATGAAACCTTAAATGCAAACAATATCATGTTTAACAAAGGTCAATGTATCTACTGGAAAAGCCAGGAAATTACTTATTAGAGAACTCTTCTAATCAAACATTTAAAACTCATAATGAGCTTTTAAACTTACAAAAGTTTATCAGCTTATTTCAGTGCCACATTCCCCCAATCCTAGTTACTGCTCTGCTCCTTTTTGCATATCCTAATGATTCCCTTATTCTGTGCATTTGTTGTTTGATTTTAAACTTTTTATTTAATGATTTAAGTTCATGTATCTGAGACAGTGCAGATGCTACTTTCTCTCTCTCTCTGTCTCTCTCTCTCACCCACACATATGCACACACACATTCTAGATTATTTTAGATTACGTCCAGACACAGGTGCAGGCATGGCTGCGTGGTAGACGTTTAATTCCAATCATGATTATAGTTCCAACTCCACTGTATGGCACCTTGGGCAAACGTCTTCTTCTGTAGCCCCAGGCTGACCAGAATCCTGTGAAAAAATATCTACATAAAGGATTCCACACAAGTTAGAATCTTATCATCACCCTTAAAACCTCTTCCATATTAATGAATCCTTTTCTCTCAGATAATTGTAACTCTTGAGAGCATAGCTGTTTAGGATTGGATCACCAGGGAAACTTATGTACATCATTGTTTCTTGACACTTCATCAAGATCCACTTAACTCGTCTTCCTAAGATGCTTGGTATATGTATATATGTATATATATTTTAGCAGGTGTGTGTGTGTGTGTGTAAGTATGTATGCGTTTGTAAAGGCAGAAGTAAAAGTCATCATTATCATCATCGTTATCATTTAACATCTATTTTCTATACTGACATGGGTCAGATGGTTTGACAGGAGTTGATAAGGCCAGGAGCTGTACTATGTTCTATTATCTGTTTTGGCTTGATTTCTACTGCTGAATGCCTTTCCTAGTGCCAACCACTTTACAGAGTGTAGTGGAGGCTTTTTATATGGCACCAGCACCAGTGCACTTTGTTGCTCCTCTAGATTTCCCATTTTGTGTTTTCAGAGAGCCAAATATATTCTTCTTTGATCAATGCTACCACATTGATTAACTGTTGCTCTGCATTTCGTTAGCCTTAAGGATGTCATCTCTAATATAATTTTTTTACATTTTGTATTATATTTGTCTTTCTGTTTTCTTGTTTATCCAGAGACTATACACAAAGACCTCGTTTAACAGGAACGCCTGGTGAGAAAGAATTAGTGGATAAAATCTTTAAAACATGGAAGGAGAACGGCTTGACTGACGTTGTTATCACACCATATAGAATTTATATGTCATATCCAAACATAACTCAACCAAATCAGGTAAATATTTCTACTTCCATTGCTTTAAGCATGATTCTTGTGAGATTAAAGAAATGAAGCACTGACTATGTAGTTAGCAGCTGAAATTTTACTGCATACATTGTAGTAAGCCAAGAGCTTTTAAATAATTAAAATTGCATTTTCAATGATACAACAATAATTTTCTAAATAACTATTTTGAGTGAAAACAAGAGAAACAATTCCAAAATTTCACTTCATTAAAATGAATTAATTATGGAATGCAGTGGAGAGAGAGTTTGATGTTTATAGTAAGATGACAACTTAAGACATGTTTCAGTGTTATTAAACCTCCTCAGGAAAGCATACTCTAACCAGAAGATCTTTGATTATTAGAGAAGTAGACATCTAAGAACTGCAATAATGATTAAACTGTCCTTCAACTAAAAAGTTGATATTCTATGCTAATAAAGTATGTCCTACTATACATGGTTAACAAAAGAAAAATCTTTGTACAGATATTCAGCCTGCTAAAAACAGCTGCTATATGCCCTACCATCTTATTTGGGAAGAACACATTAGATTGGATGATCAAATCTAGAAGGAATTAAATCATAATTCTATTTGATCAAAAGTGACTTGGGGTGAGTGGTGAGGGTAACAAACAAGGATAATGGGGTAACAACACACTTTCAGCCACTGTCTTTCTTGAGTAAGCAGATTGCTTAATTTGTAAACTTCAGTACTGTTAATCAAGTTAGGAAAGACGTTTGCCTGTGCTTCTCGGAAAGTTGGAGTTGGAGATTCATAACTCAATACCTCAATATACACATAAAAATCAGAAATAACTATTTTACTGTGACACTATGATTCATGACGGAAAATGTTTTGTGGATGAACTTAATATTTGAAAAGATAGGTTTTTACATTTTTTATCGAATATTATGGAAATGAGTTTAAAAAGAGGAATTGAAGAAAAACAGCAAACCACACTGTTGTCAACTCATTGAAATATTCTTGATTCAATAGCAGCTTAATAAAATTCTACTTTCCCTTCTTCTAAAAGCTAAAACAATGAGATATGACATGAAGATAGATAATATCAGTTACTTAGTCATCATAGTTTTAAATTTGATATGCATTTATTCCAAGACAGACTTATTCTAATGAAAGATCATAAAAGTAACAGTGACTATATAAGAAATAAGTTAGAAAAACTTCTATGTAGGTGCTTGAAGAGATCACTCTATAACTGCTGCTCCATAATTCAGTATTAAACATAATAGAAGAAATAACTTTAGACATGTTTAGCCAATGTGACTCTGAATGCCACGATATTCTATGTGGTCTTCTTTACAAGTGTGTATACATCAATAACTTTTGCTTCCTGTCCCAAAGAACTGTATCAGGTCTATTTTACTCACATTGGGTTGCTATTTTTATTGAAATATTCCACCATACTGGTTCTTGCATGCCTTTGGTATGGCCATCAAGACAATCCTTCTTCATATAGCATTGTCTTGGCAACAATGTAATGTATCAGAGGAAGGTAGTGTCTTGCAAATAGTTTTGGATGGTTGCAGATGGTATGAGTGGTATGATATATGAGTGATATTTGTGGCACGCTTGACATTTTCTGTTGATCAGATATTTAATAGTTATCTCTTGCTTCTGGACAACAAATGTGAACCTTTTTCAGTAAGATATGGTATATTTCTCCAGGAGAAGCTACTATTCTTGTCAATGTTGCTGGTATTCTCTACGGGTATATATTTATGCACTCAAGTCTCTGTTTAAGTTGGTCAGTCCAGTAACACTTAGAGTACTTGTCCAGGAGATTTTTTTACCTATCTCACCATGTTATTACCTTCATTGTTAAGTGATGTGATGCACTCGTTTCTCTCTTTACTGTTCAATAGATGTTGTCTAAATGATAGGATGCAGAATCTTGACTGGCTCAGGCTCCTTCCCACATTTGTTCCTTTAACATAGATTCTGTGTGTGTCACTGTTGATGTGAAAGTTACAAGTGATTGCTAGTATGTTTTTAGTTTTGATGTCCAAACTGTAGATTTCTTCAAGTGTCTAATCTCATATCCTAAACATTGGTGCTAGCACAGGCACAGTGAAAGTATTGTGGGATCTAGTTATATTGAATGCAGGCAGCTCTGACTCTCACATCTTCTGAAGTAGTGTTTTGTCTCTAGTTATACTTACAGCACCAACTTATAAAATATTTTCATTTATCCTGAGGTATTTGTAATATTCATCACCAAGATAGGAATTAAAGACAAGCCAATGGTAGCTATCTCCTTGCTTGCTTAACAATTTATTCTTTGTTTCAGTACCAAACATGAACACTTATCCTAATCAAATCCCATTCCTTTGTCATTTGAAAATGTTGTGACCATTTCTAAATGTCTGTGGAGTCTTGAATACTAACTCAAACATAGCTTTAAGTCATCAACAAGAAAGATGTTGGTGATATTAATTTTTCTTTCCTATGCAAATCATATCATATAACCTTTGTATTTACTTAATAGTGCTAACATAGGACTCACTGCTAGGACAAAAAGTATTACAGATGAGATGTCACTCTGAAATATTCCTATTGATAGCCTAATTCTGTTAAGTGACTTTAGTGGTAGCTTCAGTTCTTATTGGTAGCTCTGTGGACGATGTTATTGTTAGTCTCTTAATGGCATCCTGTATAGCAGTTGAGCCCTTAGTGAGACATTGTGATTCTATTATCCATGAGTAACCAAGAGGCAAATGCTTTCTTGTAGTCTAGTTGTTCAAATTTATTCCTTTTCTCCTGCTAGCTCATCGGTCACCACATTCTTTCACTGTGATCCTGGAGGAATAAAGTCAAACATTCTGTGTATAATGTGTACATCACACTCAAGCACGCTGTGGGCCATTTATGTCTCCTGCTAATACTGTTGTATGTGCAACATCAACCACTCTGGCACATGAAGCTCAGCTTTCACTGTTTCTTGAACAGGTTGATGAGGGCTATTTTGTAGAATGTGAACTTTCTGTACCAATAACCAACTATCTTATCTTTTTTTGGTAATTTGCCTTTCAGTAGGATTGCCGCAATCATCACAGAAGTTTAACTGTTGTCATGCAGTTCATTTAGTCACACTGCAACTCGGTTGTGTTGTTTGTTTAAATTCCAGTCCCCACCTCAGAATGACTCAAGATTATGCTGGGAAGGAGACTTTCATTACCTCGATTTTATGGCCATTCATACTGCAATATATTGCTTGGCATGTGAGTAAAACTTGGGATTGATAGCCTTGCATTGTTGTCGTTTTTTACAGTAATAAAGTGTTGCACCTGCCACTGACAGATCCTGTTTATGTGAAATTAGCTTGCTTGCCTGTACCTTTTCTCAACATTTCCCATAGGATTTAGATAATCTATCATGAAATTACAGCTGGAGGTTCATGAACTTATTATTCACTTTGCACTTAATTATAGTGTCTAACTGTCAAACATTTTTTCTGTGTCTGTTGATATTTGTCAGAAGAGAGGACATCTCTTTTGATTGTTGTTTTTTTTTCTCTCTCTCTCTTTTTTTTTTTTTTTTTTTGCTTGCTACAATCAATCTCTTTTACTCCTATCTGTTGGTAAATGGTAATTGCAACACAGTGTAGAACATTCAATGTCTAAAAGCTGGAATTCTCAGTCAGTGCTACGTGTTCCTTAGATACTTGGTCTATTGTGTATAACATAAGGTCAGTAGCATTATTATTGATTAGTGTGGTAATTGTTCTCTCATGGAATTCTTTATTAATGTAGACTGTGAGATGTACTTTGAGTCGTTTATATTTCTCACTAATTACCACAGTTCGTTCTTTGTCAGTTGCTGCTCATTTGTGTAATCTCAGAATGTTTCTCTCACTTTTGTTATTGCATCAGTTGTGGTCTTTGGTGCTTATGGTCCTCTCAGGTGAAGAATTCACTGGCCTAGTTTGACTCTTATTTAATGAGCGATTCTAGTAGCTGGTAGGGATAAGAGTAAATTTTCTCTCAATGAAGGTTGCTTGTTGTCATAGTTGTTTGGTATTGAAGTATGAATAGTTAGGGTGTTTTAAATCTCAGTCACTTTTTCTCCTTTTCGCATAACTAATTCAGGGATCTTTCTTAACTATTCTATGGAACTGATAGAGGTCTTGATTCAATTCAAAGTCCACCATAAATTTCTCCTTAGTTCTATGACCTGTGAAAGCTGACCCCAATTTCCTCTCCAACCATCTTGAGGGTAGTGGTAATTCCATGTGTTGAGTTTCAGTTGATTTTCGCCTCTTAATCGCTGCTAGAATCTTCCATAAAAAGTTGCTTAATTGCATTTTCAGAAGATAACCAATTTTTACTTTTTATTTCTTTTATTAGGCTTGTATCAATAGCAAAGGCTCTAATGAATTGCATTTGTTACATGGAAAATGAATAGTCCCTGTATGTCAATATGACTAACTTCAATGCCATATTATGCATTTATTTATGCATGCATGTATATGTACATGCATATCTATACATGTATGTACTGTATGCATACACCATCATCATTACATTTGCTTACCATGCTGGCAGAAGTCAGAGGGTCTTCCCAGTGCAGTCAGTTCTTACTTGGAATCACTGCTCTCATTAATTGATGCATATACATGTCATTTCTGTCTGGTTTCTATGGATACCCTTCCTATCACCAACCACATTACAGTATATATTGGGTGCATTTTATTAGCAAGTCAAGACTAAAGGTTTCTCCCAACCTTTTGCTTTCTTCACTCATTTACCAACTACTTTACAGTGTATACTGCATGTTTTTTTCAGTGTAGCAACAGTACAGGGGTTGTCAAGTCCCCATCAAGACAAGACCTAAGAGACTTTGCAGGAGACTGCTTTTCCTCTACTTAGTAACTAATCACAATAGGGAATGCACTAATGGGGGAGGGGTGTTTCACCATTGCACCAGTAGAGGGAGGGATACCTTGTATATTGTAAGTGTAGAGAGTATGAAAAAAATTTGCCTCAAATAGATTCCATAGGATCCATATAAGCATGGAAAAGTGGACATTACATGATGATGATAATGATAAGTGTGTGTGTGTGGGGGGGTGTATTATGACACACCATTAGTTACGACGACGAAGGTTCTAATTGATCCGATCAACGGAACAACCTACTCATGAAATTAACGTGCAAGTGGCTGAGCACTCCACAGACACATGTACCCTTAACTTAGGTCTCAGGGAGATTGAGCGGGACACAGTGTGTGACAAGGCTGGCCCTTTGAAATACAGGTACAACTGAAACAGGAAGAAAGAGTGAGAGAAAGTTGTGGTGAAAGAGTACAGCAGGGTTCGCCACCACCCCCTGCTGGAGACTCATGGAGATTTAGGTGTTTTTGTTCAATAAACACTCACAACGCCCTGTCTGGGAATCGAAACTGCAATCCTATGACCACGAGTACGCCGCTCTAACCACTGGGCCATTGCACCTCCACACACACACACACACGCACACACACACACATATAGATAGATAGATAGATAGATAGATAGACAGATAGATAGACAGACAGACAGACAGACAGACAGACACACACACACACACACACACACACACACACACACACACAGAGTGAGAGAGAGAGAGATAGATAGGTGCAGTGTGGCTGTGTGGTAATAAGCTTGCTTCCCAACCACATGGTTTCATGGTTCAGTCCCACTGCATGACACCTTGGCCAAGTGCCTTCTACTATAGCCTTGAGCTGACCAAAATCTTGTGAGTGGATTTGGTTGATGGAAATTGAAAAAAACCTCATTGTGTGTATACATACATATGTGTGTGTGTGTGTGTGTGTGTATATATATATATATATATATATATATATATATATATATATATATATATATATATATATATATAGGTGTGTGTCTTTGTGTCTCTTCTGTCCCCCACCACTGCTTGACAACTTAACGGTTTAGTAAAAGAAGCTGATAGAATTGGTACCAAGCTTTAAAAAAAAATAAGTACTGGGGTCTATTCATTGGACTTGAAATTCTTCAAGGCTATACCCCAGTATGGCCGCAGTCTAATGACTGAAACAAGTAAATGATAAATGATAAATTTGTATGTGTGTGTGTGTGTGTGTGTGTATGCAAGCTTGGTTGTGTGGAAATGAAGTTTTGCTTCCTAACCAAATGGTTATGGATTCAGTCTCACTGCATGGCACCTTGAGTAAGTGTCTTTTACTATGGCCCTGGGCCAACCAAAGCCATGTGAGGGAATTTGGTAGACGCGAACTGAAAGAAGCCCTTCATTTGTGTGTGTGTGTGTGTGTGTGTGTGAGTGAATGTGTGTGTGTGTATATGTGTGAGTGTGTGTTTGTGCATATAGTACATATGTATGTATGATATATGTATACATGTACATATATTTATATAACAGTTAATATAATAAATGTTTAAGTGTGGTTATATATATATATATATATATATATATATATATATATAAATTCATGCACACACAAATTTTACACATATGTACATACATACATACATACATACATAATCTCTTTCACACGCACACAAACATGTTAAATTGATGAGGTAATTATTTTAAACCAAGTTTAAGAATAACAACAGTAAACAATGATAGGTGTCTCAGTAGTGAGAGTAGTTAAATTTATGACAAGGACTTCGAAGTTTCACCTGACTGTTAATTTATCAGTGAAGAAAGTTTCACTTCTGAAGTTTATGTGAGAAAATAAAGAGAAAAACTGCAGCAAAAGAAGCAGGTGTTTAAGTAGCAGTTTACATTAGTTGAAAAGTTATGTTATTTCATTGGTAGTTGAAATCTGATAAAATAGTTTGAATGTCAGGCAAATATAAAGACTACTCTCACCCCTTACACAATTAATGAGACAAGGTGAGACAGGCAAAGGTCAAAAAGGGTATATATCTATTTGTTTATCTGTCTGTCAATCTATCTATCTGTGTGTGTGACTGTCAATCTATCTATGTGTCTGTCTGTCCATTTATCTATCTGTCTGTCTGTCTATCTATGTACATGTGTGTGTGTGTGTGGATATATATATATATATATATATATGCATGTGTGTATGTATATACATACATATATGTATAATACTTAATTTAGTAATTATAGATGGGAAAATATATTAAAATAAATGAAAAATGAAAACATAAATACATATAGACTATTATTAATGAATTTAAAAAATAACTAGAAATGATTTGGTTATGTCTTAGGATGGTCATTCATGTGTGAAAAAAAGAACTGGAGATTGGTATTCAGGCAGCTAATTTAATTGACTGGTTAAACTGAAGTCCCAAAAGGTTTTAATCCCAAATAAGTATCAAAGTGTGATGAAGTATAAATGTAGTTGTTTGTGTAGATGTGTGTGTGTGTGTGTGTTTGTAAATATGTGTGGATGTGTATTGTTCACAAACAACACTATTGACCAGACTATCAGATGATTTTATAAAATGCTGGTCACAATGGGCTTTCAATTCTTTCTTGATTGCACCTTCTTTTCCTCTTAGCAAAATTTTTCAACTAAATTGTCTTTTCATCATCATGGATGCCTTCTATGTGTGTGGGGGGGAGGACACTTTTTCTTCCAATCTCTTGGATCGGTGCAGGTATGGCTGTGTAGTAAGATAGGTGCTCTGTGTTAAGATGCTTGCTTCCTAACCACATGGTTCCAGGTTCAGTCCCACTGCATAGCACATTATGCAAGTGTCTTCTACTATAACCTCATTCCAACCAAAGTGTCTTCTCCTGTAGCCTCAGGCTGACCAAAGCTTCGTGAGTGGATTTGGTAGATAGAAACTGAAAAACGACCATCATATATGTGTGTGTGTCTGTCTTTGTGTCTATGTTTGTCCCCCCCCCCCATCACCGTTTGACAACCTGTGTTGGTGTGTTTATTTTTATTTCCGACAAAAAAGACTAATAGAATGAGTACTAGGCTTAAAAGTTAAGTCCTGGAGTTGATTTGTTTGACTAAAATTCTTCAAAGCAGTGCTCCAGCATGGCTGCAGTCAAATGCCTGAAACAAGTAAAAAAATAAAAGAATACTACTTAACAACTACATGGTTTTGCCTGTTGTCTCTGAACCTTGCAACATGTCCAACCCCACAAGGCATGTGCATTTGGTATTCTGCTATCATGTCATTCACTCTGCTCCATTCTTGAATAACGAAACCCATCAATCAGTTGCAGACTATGCTGATAGAGCTGAACACTCATAGCTCAGCAGCATACCTTAAAGTGAACCGTTTACAAGTATACCTTGTATTAAAAGCCTACAAAAGAATTTTTTCTAATATTCTCAAAAAAATTCAAGTTTATGTACTAGTTCAAAAGAAAAAGTAACAAAGGAAATCTTATGTATTAACATAAATGTATTGAGACATCTATTATTGTTAAAATATTAATGTTACTAAGTACTAACAAAAAGTGCAACTGAAATTGGAGTGAGATGCAAATGATGTGAAGAAAAGTTGCAAAAAGTTAAAATAAGCTTAAATGAATGATACAGTACTCACTCACAGTAAATTCCTTATAAAAGCTAATTGTAGTTGATATATTACGACCTACACATATGCATGACACTCACACACACACAACAGTCACACACACATGCACACATACACACATATTCACGCACACACACACACACATACAGATTCGAAGGAATTCAGTGAAACTTTAATTAAATTTCAATTATGGTAATCATAAAAGATTTGCCCCTAAACATATAATTGTGCATGGAACTTTGCTTTAAAGAAAATGCTTATAACTTGCTAGTTCAGCTGAGTGCTACAGAAAATTCCAAGTGTAAAATTATATATAATCTGTATGAATAAAAAGAATAAGGTGAGAATGAAACACACACACACACACACACACACACACACACACACACACACACACACACACCATAAAGATATAAAGTAGAATTTTGGTAAAAATATGATTTTGACATGTGTGTGAAAGAATTTATGTGACTCATTTATAAAAGTGGAATAAAACTATGCAAAATAAGTCATGCCTAAATCTTGCATATATTTATGAATGAACCTCGACACAAAGGTTTTGTATGCATATCAAATAAAAATACAAAGGAAAATATGCAAATTCTAAACTCAGAAATATAAGTCAATGCAAACAAGTATGTATATGTGTCTGTGTGTGTATATATACATATATATATATATATATAATTATGTGTATTTCTTCTATCTTAATGAATAAACATTCTTCTGATAGAATAAATGGGTTAATAGAAACCAATGTAGCAAAGAACACAAAATAACTGTGGTTAGCTCCTGTTTTTAAGGCAGGAACTCCTTGAAATTTTGGGTATTTGAGTATATTTAAGAATTTAAGGATTGGAGAAAATGCATGTTATAATTGCATACTTTATTCCTACATATGTTTCAAAGGATTACAACCTGTGTGATCCATAGGGATCTTTGATATTAAAATTGTAACCTTCTCATCAGGGAAAGCATGGGAATCATCTTAAACGTAAGACATTATGACCGATTATGAAAACAATAGATGGATAAGGTTATGACTTGATTC
>NC_068998.1:35180576-35211204 GCF_001194135.2 Octopus bimaculoides
GTATGCAATTATAACATGCGTTTTCTCCAATCCTTAAATTCTTATATATATATATATATATATATATATATATATAGAGAGAGAGAGAGAGAGAGAGAGAGGGGAGGGGGGATTCATATAATCTTATATCCATATGTGAATGAATACATATTCATACACGGCTGACAGAAGAACACAAGTTTCATTCATTTGCTTACCACTGTTTCTGCTATAAGGAGCTGTGCACCTATAGTTGAGTGCCAGTGCAAAATTTTATAGCTTCCCCAGAGCCCCAATAATTATACTCTGTACTAATCTGGTGGTTCACATGCTGTGAAGTATAAGTATATTGAGTTCTAACTACTGGTCATTTGTACCACTATGGCTAAGCAGAATCAAGAAACATATACTCACGTATGTACATACATACATGCACACACATACATACATACATACATACATACATACATACATACGTATGTACGTACGTACGTACGTACATACATGCATATATGAGGTGCATTCAAAACTATCCAACTTTATTCTTTCCTGCCAAAACTAATTGTGCATGGGCAAAATTCTTTGGGTGAGAGGTAATGCCACCCTTCCTGCACATGTGTTAAAATTTTCACACCAGTAGGCTGTGTCAGTTCCCTGCTGTGACATCTAGAGTAATCATAGTTTTAAAATATGGACAGTCTAAATCTGCAACCTGTTTACAGTTTCAGATGGAAAGCTGTGTGATCTAAGGGAGAGTTAGCTGTTGTTTCTAGCACATCCCCTGACCACCTGGTAGTTTCCTAGTTTCTTTGTCGCTATCATGTGTATTGATGTTCTTTGATATTTTTCTTCCAATATACACATTTTATGGAATGATAATGTGGTGGTCCTTTGTTGGGATTTAAGCAACAACAAAAACTTTGTCATGTAAATCTTTAACCAACATTTTGCACATAGTCATAGAAGTCAATTTAGCTTGTATCTGACCTCATTTCAGGTATGCAGTATTAACAAGCCGCAAAGATAACGAAACATTAATGTCTATTGTTACTGTAACTGGACTTGATGCAAGTTATCTTGCTTGTTTATGACTTCTAGGCATTTTAACACCAGGTGAATTCATAAGAATATATACTTACAATCGCAGCCTGCCCATGAACTGACAAAACACATACCTTGTGTGTGTGTGTGTGTGTGTTTATATATATATATATATGTGTGTATGTGTGTGTATGTATGTGTGTATATATACATACATATAACACATCTATACATACACATATGATGAATTCTTCTGTCGAAGACAATGTGTGAGTGTTCAGCTTGCCAGTGATCAAATGTTTGTGCTGCAGACATTGTTTGAACCAGTGTACTGTATAGCATGTGTCAGGTGTCAGAGTAATCGCAGAGCAACGTAAGATGTAGTGTTTTACTCAAGAACACAACATACCACTTGGTCTAGAAATTGAAACCATGGTATCATGAGTACAGCATCCTAACCAGTAGGCCAAGCACCCTCATACATATCTACATACTTATACACACACATACACATACACACACACACACACACACACACACACACATGCATCTATACACACAGAGAAACACACATACACATATATATGATCATCTGCTTCATTTAATGTCTATTTTCCATGCTGGTATGATTTAGATGGTTTGACTGGAGGTGGTAAGCCAGAGAACTGCTCCAGGCTCCAATCTGTTTTGGTTTAGTTTCTATGGCTTGATGTCTTTCCTAACGCCAACCATTCCACAGAATGTACTGGGTGCCTTTTACATGTCACCAGTATCAGTGTTTTTGGCATGTTACCAGCACAGGCCTTTCAATGTGTCACCAGCACAGGTGCCATTCATGCATTCTCAGCACCGATCACAACTACATTTCCACTTAGCTTGACATGTCTTCTCAAGCATATCAATTCGCCAGAAGTCCCGGTCACTTGTCATTGCTACTGTAGAGCTTGACAAGGATGCCCTGCAAACCCTGGTGGAACAAAATCCCTTCGTAACTGTTGGGTAACTAGCAGAGAAGCTTGGATCTCATCATTCAACCATTCATCGACACCTGTGTGCCATCAAAAAGGACAACAAATTGGGTCAATGGTTTCCTCACAAACTTTCCAAGTCTAATTGTGTGCAGAGAGCGAATGTGTACTCTTCTTTACTGTCACGTCTCATCAATGAACCTTTTGGGGACCGATAGTGACTGGTGTCAAGAAATGGGTTCTTTATAAAAATGCCAAGTGCTGAAGACGGTGAGTCGGGAAGACAGCAGGTTTACCCATTTACAGCTGAGAGGTCTGGAGCAATGTAAAATAAAGTGTTTTGCTGAAGAAAACAATGCACCAACAGTCTGGGAATTGAAACTACAATCTTGCAATCATGAATGCAACATCCTAACCTCGTTACACACACACACACACACACACTTATAAATCATATTTTCATATATAGCTTATCCCCATATATCCATTTATGCCTAGATAGATAGATAGATAGATAGATAGATAGATAGATATAATTGTACACATACATATGTACTTACATATGGACGGACATACAGGCAAACAGACATAGATATCTACATGTGCGCATACAATCATGCAGACGTAGACATGCATACATATCTAAAACTCGCAAATGTAAATATAAACCTATTATTATTAAACTTCTTTAAGTATTTTATTTTCACCTGATATTATTACTCCTTCATCAATGAACTTCAACCAACACACTACCTTCCTTTATTATTGTTGATTTTCACTCCACCAACCTATCCCAGCCATTTACTCTTCTGAATGTCTTTTTTTCCTTTGTATTTTTTTGCAATTTATTTTATTCTCTCTCTCTCTCTCTCTCTCTCTCTCTCTCTCTCTCTCTCCCTCTCTCTCTGCCTTCCAAGAACTGTCAATAGTGATTACTATAGGATTAAGGTTAAGAGTAACAGCACTAATAACATTAACAACAGCAGCAATAAGGATTTCTTTTATTTGCTATAAGAGTGAGAAAAAAAAGAAGGCATCTGGGTGGGGTTTACATGCAATCAGTTATGGAAAGAAAACAGGTGGTGCGAACAGAACTATGAAAAAAGTATGGAATGTGTCAGTAAGGGTAAGCAACATTGGGCCAGCCAAAGTCCCTTGGGTTCATGATTACCATCACTGCCCAGAATGTAAGAGAACTTTGGCAGTTGTGTTCTGGGCCTACAAACACAAGCTAAGGAGTGTACTGAGTACCTTTCAATAAATTTCTTGAAGAGGCACTCCTTCATTTCCACCCTTACTTTCTTCTCTAAGATGTTAAAAGAATTGGCCTAGTTAAGAGAATCACACATTTTTAAATGTTTATAATTTGGTTTTGGTTTTAGTCAGAAACACTGTTTTATTTTTGCTGCTCATCAATATTTTGCTATGTGTTTTGTCTTTTTTATTTTGAATATATATTTTTCTTTGCCTTGGTTTTTTTTTTTTACTTTGTTTCCTCATTGTTATACACACATGTCAAAGAATTGCACCTCTACTATTGTATTGCCTAATATAATCAGCTTCTGTCTGTGTCATTTAACAATGAGTTAGTATAGAAATAATATAAAAAGTTGTTGTTGCTCCTTTTGCTGATGTAGCATAAGGTTTAAAGAAGGGCCCAGGTGTAGGAATTTATACAATATAGTAATGTGAAAAATCCTCAGTTGGTGCTACATGCTTTTCAGTCATACCGGTTATTGGGGGAAATGAAAACACAACTCCAGAGTATCATAACAGTAAAAAAGATTTGCAAAGGTTTGGCAGAATACTTTCAAAAGAAACAAAATGGTTTGCAAAGACATAAATAATGGTTGTAGTGCTAATTCCTAGCTTAATGTAAATGATTTCTACTGTTTGACCATTGTCAAGATTCATTGTCAAGGTTCATTCAATTTAGCTGAATAATACCTTTCACTTACAGTGTCTTTGATAAATTCTTGTATAGAATTAAAACTCTGTATTTACCTTTGATGATTTCAGCTGCAGTAGGATGAAAGTCAAGGGTATTATATTCAAGGGCTTAATTAACCAGTGTTATTTGTAGAAATGTTCTGCAATATTGTCCAAGATTGAAGGACAATCAATTGTGTACCACTATGTAAATATTAGTTTTGTCATTACAAAACTATGTTTATGTTTTAATAAAGAGCCTTGGCTTGTGGTGTCAGTAAATCCTGAATAATTGCTAAATAACAATGAAATAGGTTGGTTCAGTCTTCTTCCTATATTGCCTAATTTCATATCAAAGCTATTTACATGTATTTTGATACTCTGTCATCTACACATCACTCATCTTTTCATTGCTCACCCCTCTGCTCATCTCCCCTTCACTTACTTTCTTCTCACTCACCCTCTCTTTTATTTAATGTATTTTGTTTACTCCCAGTGAAACTAAAGCAAACAGTGCCTTATACACTCTACCATTACTCTTTCTGTATTGCCTCCCCCCTCAGCCCTTGGCTGTTGACACCCATCACTCACTCTTATTATTATCTGCTTCCAACTCTGTTACTTCTATCATATTCTACTCTCTTTCTCTCTCTCTCTCATTCATTCATTCATTCATTCATTATTTCAGTCACTTTTTCTACCATCATGCTTTTGTACCTTGACCCACTCATCGTAATTCTTCTGTCATCGCTTTCTCTTTTATTTACTTCAGAAATCTTATCTTTCAGTGAATAAATACATCATAGAATACTGAGGACTCACTAATCTAATGGGATACAAGGTAACCTAATAGTGCTGGTGCCACAATGAAATGCACTCAGTAAACTTTACAAAGTTGTTCATGAGAAAGTGGAGTCGATAGTAGTTGCCTTGTTGAAAATGTGACAGCCTCTCTAGTGCTGGTGATTGATTAAATGTACCCAGCACCTTCTGTAAAGTGGTTGGTGGAAGGACATCCAGCCATAGAAATCAAATCAAAAAGAAAATGTAATAATGGTAAACCAACCTATCTTAGACGGTAGTAACTCCCGATAAGAACTGACTTGGACTATGGTGACCCAGCCACCTTATGCAAGCTTGGAAAAAGACATAGAATGATAAAGAAGATTATGTATATAAATCCACAAATTTATTTATTCATGATTTTTGGTATCCACCAAAAGCTATAGTCTTGTAAGGAAACAGATGTACAGACGAAGATTCAGTATTCTCTCTCCATCTTTACCCAGCCACCATCTTTTCCCCTTTCTTTCCCTTGATGTTGCTGAGTCACTTTGGTTGTGGTCTTTCCATTATTCTTTTACAAAGAGTCTCTCCATGTAGGACCATATTCGCAATAGGTAGGATGTTATGGATGTCACATGATGTTGCATGACCAATGCAGTTCATTTCTCACCTACTTTACTAATGAAGAACAATCTAATGACATAATGTTTCAGAAAGGTGGAAGTAGGTTAACAAAGGGATGAAGACGAATGATATAAAAGATCTTTATCTATTCTACTGAGTTACTGTGGCAGGCGCAGCTTATTGTTCTGTGGATTCTATGTGTGCAGTTGAATACTGTGTGTATTTCTCTCTACCATTTTAGAATAGGTACACCATGTCCTTACATGTTGTATGAAAGGACTAAAAGTTTGAAACCTGTTCCTGCATAGAAAAAATCAAATGTAATATGATGATGGTGGTGATAACAACAATGATGGCAGGGGTAGTATTCAATGAATTCTGCTGCCATCCCAATGATATCTGAAAGAAGAATCCTTGACTGGGTTTGTTTGTACAAACGTCATGTATGCTTTATGCAGGTGGCCTTTGATGAATTTCACTTTTACCAATTGGTACTCTTACGTTTGGAATGTAGATATATGATGAGTTTTGTGTTTAATGAAGAGAACTGCTGTTATTGAGTATTCACGATCATCATTATCATCATCATCTTCACCACCACCAGTACCATCACAATCATTACATCCACCACCACTATCATTTCTATTTCTAGGAGGAGGAATGACCCTGCAGAGGGTCTATTAGTGACTCCTACATGATTATGATGACGATGATGACAGCAGTGGTGGCATTGGTGATGGTAGCAGTATCTTTTGCTAACCACCACTATGACAGCGAGCACTTTGTTGATGACTACCAAATCTATAACAAAAACTTCTCTGACAGGGATGACTTCTTTGATGACTATGAAGACAGTTTTTTTATTTTTTATTCATTTTTCATTTAACACATTTTCATGATTTTTCTGTTTTCTCTTTTCATTTTAGGTTCAAATCCGTTTTCAAAATCAATCAGTGTTTACGTCCCATTTCTATGAAAAAACACTCAGAAAAGAAGATGATTCATCAAAACTTGTGCCACCTTACAATTCCTTTGCACCCAGTGGCATTGCTGAGGTAAATAGGTTTCTTCTTCTCCTTCTTTACTATGTCAACATCTGATATACATTACTATATGTGTTTTATTATGCATCACTAACCTAATTCTCATGTTCCAACATACCCAACCGCTTAATAGTTAGGTGCCACAGTGTTTATCATGTTTGTTTGCTTCATTTATTTTCTGCCTTTCCACTAGGTGCTGCAATGTTTATTATGGCTGTTTGTTTCATTAATTCTTTGACATTCCATTATGGTATCTCAAAGACTAATGAAGCTTGTAAGTCCACATTATTTTTATCAATGATTACTAAGCAAAATAAAATATTATTTCTTATATGGTTTTATAAAATTTAGCTTCTTTTTTTTTCTAAAAAAACAAAAATGTAATTTGGTTGTATGCTAAGTGAGCTATAGATCATATAAAAGACAAAATCATTGAGAAGGAAATTGAATTGCAATACAAATATGCCTATATGTAAAAAAAAACAGAGTCAGTTGCACACACAAACAAAAAAATGTTATAGAAATAGATTCAGACAAGCAATTATATAACATCAGAGTTTATTTCACATAGTGATGCCCATAATAGAAAAGCAAAAGTAGATTCAGATTATCATCATCATCATCATCAACATCATAGTTAGGTAACCCTGTTGAAACAAGCTTCACAACTCCTCCTTGGTTCCTGGAGCTATTGACTCTGCACTATCACACTTGTATTTCATTCCCAAATTTCTGATGTTGACATCTGTATAAGACAGCTTGCAACATTTCTCCACAACTCGGCTGAGCTTATCTTTTTCTCTGAAGCACTTTCCAGGAAATTGTACTCTACATTACCTCACTGCTTGTGAAATTCAAATACCGGCCACTTATATTGTTTCACCAGTTGCTGTGGCCATGCTGGGGGCATTACTATAATATGGATAGAAACTTCCTTTTATTAACTTTTCATATTGGGGAAGATATTACTTTTGGCTTATGCCACAGAATTGCAGACCAGTAAACAGTGACACTCCCCACCTGTTTTGATTTTAATATTATGAATTTAGGATAGACTGGTAAAATTGGTTGAGTGTTGACCAAACTTTCTAGTGCTGTTTAGTTGTATACTTCTATGTTCTGTGTTTGTATCCCACCAACATCTGAGTTATTTTCCATCACTAAGTACCAGTCAAGTCCTAAAGTTAAGAATCAACATTATTCCTTTAGATGAGTGTTGTTAATGAGAAAATCAGTAGAGTAATAAACAAAATACCATTCAATATTTAGTTACACCTAAGGGGCCACTTAGCTTCAATTCTCCATAGCCACTTGCTGGTCACTTTTTTAAAAGGCTGCAAGCTGACAGAATCATTAGTACACTAGGCAAGATGCTCAGTGGCAATTTGTCCATCTTTACATTCTGAGTTCAAATTCCACTGAAGTCAACTTTACCTTTCATCCTTTTGTGGTCATTAGAATAAGTACTGGTTGAACACAGGGGGTGATGTAATTGTTTGACCCCACCCACCCACCACCAGCACCACCACATTGAAACTACAGGATTTGGGCCAAAATTTGAAACCAATATTTAGTTACACCACTTCATGCTCTCCTTCCAAATTTCACTGGCCAAGATCAATTTTGTCTTGCATCTTGGCTTTTAGAAAAGATACCCTGTATCTTTGTGTGATGTATGAGGTGACTAAAAGGGTGGCATCAGGAAGGCTTTTCAGCTGTAAAAACATTGTCCTGAAAAATGGACCTAAAGATGATAGTAAAATGATGATACATCTCAGTTACACATAAATGAGTACCAATAAAATGTAGGGCCAATATAATCAACTGTGTGTGGTCTTGTACCAAAATTATAAATCAGTATTTTAATTTCGAGCTGTGTTGATAATGTTGGCCCAATCAGTTATTTGGAAAATTCATCAGGAAGCTTCTAGTTTTGTTCCATTACATTTTGAGTTCAAATCCTGCTAGGAATCAGCTTTGCCTTTCATCCCACATGAATTTATGTCATGTGCTCACAACGTGCTATGGTTGATCCAATCAATTACAGCCCTCTTGTAATATTATTGATTTCTCATATTAGCTCTGAACCGATATGAGGAATTTTAGTATGGTTAGATTAGGCAGTTAATATCTCTCATTTATTTTTATTTTAGTTATTTATTTTGTATTGCATTTGGTGAACAATAGCATTATTAGTTACAGGTTTCCAGCAAACCAATCACCGGTTCAATGCATTTCTGATAATTAGAGTGACAAGGGATTGTCTAACTCAGCAGAACAACTACCACACAGAACATTTCTATTTGAAAGTACCAGTTTTCTGATTTTTATGCTAGTGTTTACTTTCTTCACCAACATATACCGAGAAAGATTTGCAAAAGCATAACAGATATGCACATCTACAAAGATATATATCAACACACACACACACACACACACACACACACACACACACACACACACAGAGTCTGGCCAGAGCAAATGTTCTTACATGGCTGCATGGTAGTATATAAGAAATCTCCAAGCCCATCTAACATTACTATAAATGGCCTCACTGTTTCTCTGATATTGATGGTGATCCAATGTTCCTGATTATATCTCAGCTGTTTTCTAACAGATGAATCATACATATAGCTATATATAAATGACATACATAAGATGTCATTTCACATGGATATATATAAATGTATATATATATACATATACATGTATATTGTTGGGGTTGTAGGTCAAAGCAGTTATGTGAGATGCAAAGGAGGAATATACAAATAGACTAGTAACTACGACAACAAATAGATAAATATCTGAATAAACAAGTGAATGGGTAAAATATATGATATATTAAAACATTTGGCAGTTTGAAATCTTAATGATAATATAATTTCAACTGGCTATTCCTGTACAATTTTTGAGTTCGAATTTATCAGTGACTGAACTAGCTGACTTGAGTGAGCTTCTTCAATGTGCAGATTTGTTGCATCCAAAACCTCTCTTTATGTATTTCTTTTCTATGTTTCCCTTTGAATACTATTCTAGGTGATGTGGATGAGGGATAGTGTTCTATTCTTCTGATATGTAACTGTCATTTTGCTTTATCAAATGCTGATGTGAGCACATTGGTATGTTAATTTGTAAATTACTACTACAGCTGGTTGCAGATAGTTTGGTCTGGTTAATTAGCTGCATGATTAAAACCATACCCTCTTCTGAGCCAAAAGAACATGGGCATTCTCTTGTAGTTTCAGTCCTGCTAAGCATTGCTGGGTGCAGTAATACTGTCAGAAGGTGCTGAAACTGAAATCACCTGTCTGACTGTGTAATGTGTCAGGCTGGAGATCCCAACTGCAAGAGAATATCTGACAGTGCAAGCTGTATGAAATATATATATATATATATATATATATATATATATATATTGTATAGCTACTGTCAAAGTAAAAGTCTGGGAAGAAATTAATTAATGTTAGTAATAATATTACATAGATAAATCCAAAGGTAAAAGTTTTTTTTGCTATTTTATTTTGTTACAAAATAAAATGCCTCTTATTAACTAGAAGTCACTCTTTAGTTATGCTTTAGTATCATACATGTCTGTGTGAGTCTGTAAAATTTTTGGTGCCTAAACTTCTGAACTATTTTTCTATAAAATTTCATACAGAGAGTAATTTATACTAAATTTTTATTTATTTATGTAACTTGTTATAATTTTAAAATTTATTTAGCTATTTCTGCCATTTATCAAATATTCATATCAAAGCAAATTTTTCTCCCCCTTGCACATGTATTTTAAAAAATCATTTTTAATTCTTTTGAATCTTATTTTTTTCCACTCTAACTGCATTTTTTTTCTATCAGACATGAATGAATTTTTCTAGATATTTATTGGAAATACATCTTATATAAATAGACAGTCATAAATGTGCAGTACAGTATTTAAAATAGCGTGAAATTAAATGACATTGAATACAAAAAAAACTAGTCTGTTGACCATGTTCAAATAAAAAATGCTCTGTGATCAAATGGACTGGTATTGTTTGATATGAAGTTGAATGTAAAAGTATTTTTGTGATGTAGTTGTTAGTTAAAAATAATATTGTAATGACGCTATTATGTTTTGTTTTGCTATTTTCCTTGTTTCCGTTCTTTTGTTTTTACTCTAAGAAGGGTGGTCTCAGCCTATGGCCCTAGTAAGGTCACTCAAACTGAGGAGGTACAATTTAGGTAATTTTCTGTAAGGAACAGATGGACAAAATGGGAGTTCCAGAAGATAGCGGTTCTGAGTTTGTAGAAATTTTAGTCTGCTATTTAGGTGAGTGAGCGATGGTAAGGTAATGAGGAGCAGGTACATTGACTGGAAGTGGGTTACAAGGGTTTTCAGTTTGCAACACTGAGCAGGACCCATTGTATTAGCAGTTTTTTTTTGTTTTTATTTTTCTCTTTGCTGCTTTTGCAGATTCCAATGACACTCTATCACCATCCACTTCCATTTTTATGAATTTGAATTGGAAACTTGAGTCATAGTGAAATTTTCATTAGCTGATTAGGTGACCATGCTTGCCCAGGCCCCCCCCCCACTATGGACGCATTGCAGTTATTCTCTTGATAGAGCTTGGTGATCCTGACCATTAATCTTTTAGGATTTCTCCACTCAGCATCAATGTACAAAACACTGTTGGCTCAGTTGAGCTCTTCACAATATGCCATGACTTTGTGTATCCCTGGCAAAGTGACTGAATGGGTGCTTTGCCTTGCTAAAGGGAAGCCTGTAACTATACATGACGTGGTCATCACTCCATGAGGTAATTTCAAAGTACCAACATACCATAATATAAGCAATATTAGGGATTCAACTCATCAATTGACTAAAGACTGTAATATATTGCTGAATGAAATTTTTTAAATTCAGCTGTCACTGTGTCTGATTAGTTCTTAATTAATATAAATCTATTAACATATTTACTTTTAGCTATATAGTGTGAAATTATTTCAATTTCAAATCTCTTCCTTCATTATAACTTCCTGCAGAGAATCTCATGGAATCTTTATATTTGCACACCTGAAAAAGTTGTAATATTCTTGGCAATTCAATGATAATCAATTGATGAGAAGATAAGCTGACTATTTGTTCTTCGTTATCGCACACAGCAAGTGATTACTGTTGAACATGAAGCAATGATGTGACAAATTTTAAGTGCAGTCCCAATTAGTTTTCAGGTGTTCTAATAATCAGAATAAATCTCACATTTAACCTTTACTAATACCCTACACTAATTAAACAACTGCACATTTTATAATTACACATCAGCCTTTAGCTATAGAGGTTTATTCAATAATTGATAGTTCAATATTTCTAGATAATATGTGTGAATTAGTACAATTCATGTTAATGACATTCTCTGCAGGAAACTTCCTGTTCTATCAGTTCAGTTATTTGTGAGGTGAACCATGGTGCCTTAAATTTGTACATGTATTTTTAAAATACTATGTTTAATTATTTTGGAATTTATTTTCCCCAGTGTAACCACTTTCTTTTCTGACATGAACAAATAACTCCATATTTTATAGAAAATATAGCAGAAAAATAAATAGACATATTTGGATAGCCCATAAATTATCCAAAATTTTAAGTTGACATGCATTGAAATATAAATAAATGTAGTAGTAGTAGTAGTAGTAGTAGTAGTAGTAGTAGTAGTAGTGGCAGCAGCAGCAGCAGCAAATTCTTTCATGTTTTGTGTGTATGCGTGTTCTGAGCAAAACATAACCAAGTATTCTGAGAATAGTATTGCACTTAAGCATGATTCATCTGTTGCTGAAAACTCTAAATACACACACACGCACACACACACACATCACTTGTGAATATGGCCTTCCTAGCTAGGACTCTGTTTTCACTGATTGTGTTAGGTGCCCATGTAATTGTGAGCAAATATAGATTCCCTTTCAACCTCAACTTAGCAAAACATTGAAGATGCTTCTGTAGGAGGGAAAGAAAGATTTGCCACCATTTGACTATATTCATTTACTGCTGAGCTATGGGAAATGACATGTCTTGCCTTACTCAAGGAAACAACATGAGCATGTACACCCTTCTGATGTGATCATCTCTTCCAAAATCAGCAAGAAGGGGAATCTCTATGGAGAACCGTTTCAAAACCTGCAACTCCTCTATCCCAGTTATGAATTTACATTCATACCAATAATCATTTTGTGCAAGCAACTTATAAGTTAGGGATATCTCATCACATGGCTCAGATGTTATGCAAATATCAATCATTTGCCTTTGCTTATTTCACACTATATTAATTAACTTAATTATCAACAAAATGCTATTAATCAGTTTTTGTTCTTTTCTGATTCTAGGGTCCTTTAATCTATGTCAACTATGGCAGAATTGAAGACTTTCAGTACCTCCATAAAAATCATTCCGTAAACTTCACTGGCTCAGTAGTCATTGCACGCTATGGAAAGATTTTTAGAGGTGATAAGGTAAGTTTCGGATTTATGAAGACAGAACATGTCACCTTTCATTATTCATTTCTAATTCATCTGTCTAATTCAGCACATACATGTTTGAGGAAGACCAATAATTTTTCTTATCTCTTATCTAGAACTCCACTTTCTCTTTTGGAAGAAATAATATCTTATAATATATGGATCACATCATAACTATATCTAATTAAATATTAAGAGTTACATTTATGTAGTTGTCATAAAAACTGTAGAATTTTATATTAATGATCTTTATTTTAATGCAACAATACATTTGTGTTTATTTTGGAAGTATTAAGTTTAAAGCTAGCTTTTTGGAAGTATTAAGTTTAAAGCTAGCTGTAAGTATTTGACTGGTTACACCTATGTCATAAGTTTGTTTCTCCCCAACTGCTTAGGAAGGTACCATTTTTTTTCAATAACTGCAATAAGATTTTATTTTTGTTTCTATTTAATTTGTTCTCTTGTAGAAAAAGGAGAAAATCTGTACTCTTTTAAGCTAAATAATATGATACGCTGCCCATGTATTGTATATTCATATAGAATTTCCTCTCTGTGTGGATAGTAGTAAGGGTTGATCTATCAAGGTTAAGAGACATGAAAAAACATTGCTATTGCTCAATGAGACTGATAGATTTGGAAGTTTATTAACCCTTCAATAAATTCTCTTCTGTTTATTTCATATGAGATTGAGTTCTTCAAGGTTGTAATTGTAATGAAAGATAGCTACTATTTCTGTACTTCTTGAAAATTCTTTACCCACCTGTCTGCAAAGAAGATGAATTACATCAAACAAAAATTTCAACTGAAAGACTGAAGTTTAGGCTAAAAGAATTCTCAATTTTTGGAAATGAAATACACTCATAATGTAAATGTGCTATTAGACTCAAAAATCAACTGTAGAGAGGTACAGGTGGTAGAGCAAGGAATCAAATAGACAGTAGGATTTAGTTATGTCACCTTATGTTTTGTGTTCTAACACCATTCAGCTTAACTTTGACTGGCCAATAAATTGATAGCCAAACTAAAATTACAAAGAATTATGGAAAGTAAGTCTTCAGTCATCGGTCAAAAATAACTAAATAAAATAACTACAGGTTCAGTGACAACCTAAGCTGCTTTCTTCTCTTTGAAGAGTTCAGTATATTTATCAAGTTTGCCTGTTTATTCAGTCATCAGTTAAAAAAACAAAATGCTCTTTCTCAGACAAAGAAATATATTTTAAGCATTGAATTTCTTTTCTCTTTCGGCATACAAACTGATCCAAACTCACAAAATTTATTCGATAATTTTTGTCGAAACAGATCATCATCATTTTCATTGGACTTCATTTTTTTTTTATCCATTCAGTCAAAATGTCATGTTTTCTCTTTTCTTTTTTACCGTCTCAAGTGGTCTCTTCATGGTTGCTCAACTCATATAGTTTATTGACCTCATGTCTGCTATTCCTATTGGAAAACATTATTTTCTCTTTTAATACCTTGTAGAATAGTAAATGTCACTTAATATAAGTATTTCTTAAGCTGTATGGAACTTCTAAGTCTTTGTGCTTACCTCTGCTTTCTGTGATATGAGAGAAATTTCTCCAACTCTAGATAGAATGCCAATTTATCTATCACTTCTTCACCTACCGTAAATAGATTAAATTTTCTTAATGAGCCTATTTAAAACAAAATCTATTGTACTTCATAAAATGCTACATAGTTACTGCTGCTTTTGTAGTTCTAGATCATCCTCAACAGTCAGATATAAGGCATATTTATGTAGCTGGTTACATGACTAGGTGCAGTCCATAAATCTGGTATTTCAGGTATCCTATGTTTCCATCTAGTGGAGAATGATCTGTAGCCCTCTGTGTGACAATTCAGATAATTAGTCATATTCATAAGAACTATGTACACTATTTATGATAATTATATAAATCATAATAGGAAACTCAGATTTTTGGTTGTATCATTATTCATTAATGTTATCCAAGCAGGATGCAATAAAATTTGTACATCAACTGGTAGTCACCTTAGTTGTCTTGACCATAACCAAGCAAAACTATGACAGTAGCATAACAAGAGTACTATGGACTAGCTGGGTAGTGAGCAGGGTGTTATATTTATTAGAAATAGCTTTCGAGAATTTTATTAAAAACAGAATAATTAGATAATCCATAGAATTTAAGAAGATATTCAAAGCAGACTAAAAATATATAGAAATATAAGATACAAATGCACATAACTGTGAAAATCAATACCAGAAGCCTATGGTAATAAATGTTAGTATAACTTATTGCTTTTTCTTTTCTACTGTCCTGTTTATTTTTGTATGCTAGTAAGTTTTTGTGGTGGCCACATTGGCAGTGGACTTGGTTAGAGCATTACACTTGTTATTTGGTGGCTGTGTATAGTTATACAAGTAATTGAGTACAGAGAAACAAATAAGCTATGCGGACATTCATAGGCAAAAATCAAAGTTCAAGTAATTTCTATATTTCTATGTTTATGTGGCTGTTGAACATTATTATTTTTTTTTGTCTGTGACAAAGCTTTTCAGCCCCTGCAGTGATTTAACCCCATTTTTTGTCAGGCTTTATCTTTTTCTTTCACTTGTTTCAGTCATTTGACTGCAGCCATGCTTGGGTACTGCTTTAAAGGGGTTTTTAGTCGAACAAATTGAACTCAGGACTTTTTTTTAAAGCCTACTACTTATTCTGTCGGTCTCTTTAGCTAAACTGCTAAGTTACAAAGATGTAAGCACACCAACACCAGTTGTCAAGCAGTGGTGGGAGACACACACACATACACACATATATGAGTGAGTGGACAAATGAAAGAAAAGGGCACCAACACATTTAGGAGTTACATGTATTATTTAAAACAGTTTGATTCAATTCCTGAAGGAGTCAGGCTCTCATTAGGGGCCTGCGAATCTTGAAGTAGCATGGAACCATATCAAACTGACATACATATATATATATATATATATATATATATATATATATATATATATTTATATATATGTATATATAGCATCATCATCATCATCATCATCATTTAACCTCTGTTGTCCATGCTGGTATGGGTTTGAAGGTTTGACCAGGGCTGGCAAGCTGGAAGGCTGCACGAGACTCCAGTCTGATTTGGTATGGTTTCTATGGCTGGATGCCTTTCCTAATGCCAACCACTCTGAGAGTGCAATGGGTGCCTTTACATGCCACTGACACGGGTACCATTTGTGTGACCCCCAGTATCTGCCACAGCTACAGTTTTACTTGGCTTGATGAGTCTTCTTTGCAAGCATGGTATAATGCCAAACATCTCGGTCATTTCTCATTGCCTCCATGAGGCCCAACACTCAAAAGGTGCTTTTCATGTGTCACCAACATCGACCACCTTGCCTCCGTGTGGCTCAACACTCAAACGATGCTTTTCACATGCCACCAGCACAGGTGCCAGTTATGTGACATCAGCATCAGCCACAGTTATGATTTCACTTGGCTTGACAGGTCTTCTCAAGCACAGCATATCGCCAAAGTTCTCATTCACTAATACACACACACACACACACACACACAGGGCCACTCACAGGGCTTTGGTCAACCCAAGCCTATAACAAAAGACACTTGCCTGAGGTGCCATGCAATGAGACTAAACCTGGAACTATGTGATTGGGAAGCAAGCTTCTTACCATGCAGCCACACTTATGCATTAGGAAGGAATCATAATTACATGTGTTTGCCTTTTTCACTTATCTTTTGGTGATCTGAACCAATTAAAAACTTCAAAGATGTGTCTCCAGTATGGAAGAGAACAAAGGGAGGTGGATCTTTATACTAGATAATCCAAATATTGCTTTAAAAGATCAGAACTATGTTTAACACAATGAATTTCTCTTTACTTTTTGACCAACAGTTGTTAGTGTTGGCAGCTAACCTGGTTGAAAGATGGACTGCAAATGTCAAGATTATATTGCTACTGTAAACCATCTCAGTCATTCTACTGTAGCTTTTGGTTTAAACTTGCCATAAATCATACTTATCAAGGAATTGATATGCATTTGTGCATCTGCGATATGTGTATACATGCATGTGCTCATGTATATGAGTGTGTAATCTATACAGATTCAGCTACTCGTATTAAGTGAAACTTATTCATTGTACTCTGACAAGCTATATGAGAAAGTAATGTGAAATATAAAGGCTATCAATAAAACAGGAGGGTGTATAGAGTAGGAGAAAATGTTAGTATACATTCAGCTTGGTTAATGATTTATTGGGTACTGAGAGAGAGAGAGAGAGAGAGAGAGAGAGAGATGGTTAAGTGGATTGAAGGAATATGAGGAAGCCAGTGATAGGGGCAGGAGAAGTTACACTGTACTGACTTAAAACCAAGCTATCTCTGTCAGTTGAGTATTCATTCGTACACAGTTGGAATGGATTGATCTTGGCTGCTTCTGTGTGTCCTATGTTTAATGTCTCAGAATGTAGAATCTCAGCAGATGTGTTCCATTTGATTAGGCATTTGATAATCTCTGTTCCAGAGAGTCGTTATCAATCTGAATGACCCTTGTGTGTATATTGTATATTGCAACACACTGTGTAGCACACATAGGTGCCTTACTGTTCTTGTGGTGTGTTTAAGGCAAATGACTATATAGAAAACATATTTGTTAATAATATGTTGTCCTAAGAGCAGTGAGCCGGCAGAACTCTTACTGTGTCAGGCAAAATGCTTAGCGGCATTTCATCCATCTTTATATTTTGAGTTCAAATTCTGCTGAGGTTGACTGTGCCTTTCAGCCTTTTGAGGTCAATGAAATAAGTACCAGTTGAGCACTGGGGTTAATGTAATCAACTTACCCCCTCCCCCAAACTTGTGCCAAAATTTGAAACCAGCAGTACACTGCCCTGCTGTATACAGTGGTGAACAACACCTACTTGTATCATGTATACAGAGTGAAAGATGGCGAGCTAGCAGAATCATTAGCATGTCAGGCAAAACGTTTAGTAGCATTGCATCCATCATTACATTCTGAGTTCAGATGTTGCCGAAGTGGACTTTGCCTTTCATCCTTTGAGCGTCAATATAATAAGTACCAGTTGCGCACTGGGGTTGATGTAATCAACTATCCCCTCCTCCAAATGTCAGACCTTGTGCCTATTTTAGAAAGGACTAGCTATATAGAGTCACAGTCACTTTGGTGGTTCACTAGTGGACTCATCCAATGCTATTTATGAATTTTGGAATGTTACTATGTAGTTGCTCTCCTAAAAGAAATAGCAGCTAGATTTTCCTCAAATCACCTGTTATCATCTTAAAAGAGGAAAGAGACATTAGATAATTCAGTCCCTCAATAAAATACTTTTTTTAATAAGTTGAGTTAGGCATGTCTGGAATGTCTATGACAATAGATCTGACCAATAAGAGTTAACCTGGAGCTAGGCAGTAACCTCTGTAGAGTTATACTGACTGAGCCAGTGAGAACTTAGTAACTTGTCCAAGGACACAATGGCGGAACAGCAAACCCTTGAAATGGAAGGCTATAACTGACACCTGCTGCTGCTGGTAGATTCAGTGGTAGTAGTGGTGGTGGTTGTAGTAGGAGCAGGAGGAGGTGGAGTAGGAGAAAAACCCATTTTAATCCTCCATATTGCATGCAGCAGACAATAATACCAAGTGAAGGAAGAGCTGGCACAATAGTTGCAATTTTTTTTTTTTTTAATTTTTTTTTTTTTAAATTTTTTTTTTTATCAAAGTTTAGATCAGAAATAGGGAGGTTGTGGGTGGTGTGCAGGAGATGAAACATGCTACACTTGATGGACTTTATTAATAACTTTCTGAAAGACATGAAACATCTAACACACAAAGCCTTTTTACTTAACATTTCCTCACTCACTCTTCTATTTCCTCTTGATATATTCAATGTACAATGCTGTTCTTTTATGAAGTGACTTACTGTGTGATTTTAGATTTTATCTAGAAAAAAACATAATAAAAAAGCATGTACTGACCATCTGGCCATTATTTCATTGTCAGGTATCTACAGTTATCTTACAATCATCAGTGAAATGAAGCATTATTGAATTTTTTTTCTGTATTTTAGATGGGTGGGTTAGAGTTGTATAAATTTAGATATATTGATTTCTAACTGGAAGGTACAATCAATAAACTTGTGTTGTTGTTTTTGTTATTTAACCCCAGATTAACTCTGATCATACAGACATTTGATTGCAATTGAGCATAAGCATGCTGTTGTTGAAAAGCTCACATCCCTAACCAAGCAGTTTCAAGTTTTATTCTACAGTGTGGGACCATATGTATGTGTCATATACATACATATGGTTAACCTGGGACACATTCATATGTATGTGTCTCAGGTTAACCTAGGTCTTGTGAATGGAAAATTTGGTAGAGAGCAACTGTGAAGGAGCACCTGCCATAAAATACATACATACATACATACACACATACACTTATATATTACGTCATATGTAAACAAACATAAGTTTGTTTTTGAAGCGCTGAAATGTATTGTAGTACAAGTAGAAAAATATATTTTTTCAACGCACAAGTACTGATAGAACATCATATATAGGATAAAATCTTTACAGAGGATTTTATTGTATATATATGCTAGGAAAGCAGCCAGTAGAGATATGTTTGTTCAGTACAATTCAGCCCTTCCACTCGGTGCCAAAATAGGATACACCAGAAATGAACTTGCACGCATCCAGAGTAAGTGCAGCAGGACAGAAGATAAGGTGACCCGCACCACACACTTCCTAGAAATATTGAAAACCAACGGGTACCCTATATCCATTGTAAATCGGCTTAAGTACCCAAGACGACAAACACACCGAACACACAGAGAACCTGGCAACACATTAAAATACTTCCTTAGAATACCCCCATTTTAGTGAGAAAATAACTACAGCCATCTGAAGAGCTGGATTAGACATACAAGTAGCCCATTCTGGCCCCTCTCTGAGAAGACACTTAGCAAAGAAACAAGCAAGGGACAGCAATCAATGCACACAAGCTAACTGACCCATCCCTGACACAGATTTATGCCCACGGGTAACTATTGTGTATAGAATACAATGTAATAAATGCAACAAGTTCTATGTGGGTAGCACTACAAGACCGTTGCACATTCGCATCAAAGTGCATCTAAACACAAGAGCCTCCTCCCGCAGAAAACATCTAGACAGATGCTGGAACACCAACAAAAGCATAACAGTCACAATTGAGGCCAGTGAAAGAAATTTGGGTAATCTAAGAATTAAGGAAGCTATCCTCGTAGACAGACTAGGGCCCCAAATTAACAACAGGCTGGAGGATGACAATCAATATATTATTTAGCTACATCTGGATGAGTGCGGGTTCATTTTTGATAACATGTTCATGTATTATATAAAAAAAAGGAAAGAAGTAAAAAGAAACTGCACATATAATACATAACTTAGAAGCAGTGCTGCAGATGTGCCAACACACATGAGCTTGAGACATGGCTGCCCTAACACGCTTCTCATGTGGAATTCTGGAAGGAGATTAATGAGACTACTGCAGAGAAACTTCTAGAAAAACAATTTCAGTAACCATTGGCAAACCAATTATAGCAGTGACTTGATCAATTCCTAATGATATCTGAAGAAGGAATTTTTATATTCCGAAATATTATTCTATCAGACTATGGATAATTAAATTATAACAATTATTATAGTCCACTCTGCATTGTTGTGCCATTCAAGACATGTTATATTTTACCTATATATACTGTTCTATCAGTACTTATGCATTGAAAAAATATCTTTCTACTTGTACTATATATATATATATATATATGTGTGTGTGTGTGTGTGTGTGTGTGTGTGTGTTTGTGTGTGTGTGTGTGTGTGTGTGTGTGCATATGTATGTATTGACCAGACTATCAGATGTTATATGCTGCTGGTCACAATACACTTCTAATTCTTTCTTGATTGTGGCCCTCCTTATCCATCTTGGAATAATTCAGTTAACTAAAATGTCTTCCCATCATTATGGAGGCCTTCCAACTCTTTTTTTTCCATCTCTCAACAACTGCACAGGTCCACCTGTTGTCTGTGAACCTTGCAACATGTCCAACCCAGTAAAACTTCTGCTTTTGATATCCTGCAATCATGTCATTCATTCCACTCTGTTCTCGACTTACCTCATTTTAGATATGCTCTTACAACAATGCTCCTAGAATGGCTTTTTTCATGGCCCTTTGTGTCATAGCCTATTGATGTTCTTTATTCTGCCTTATGCTACATTTTCAGACCACATGTATTTTATTTGCATGCAATTAATTTTAAGGCTGACTGCTGAACTATGGGTGTCTAGCTCTGTCAGCATGGTCTACAGCCGAACTGTGGTTTCAGCAATGAGTATAGAACAAATGAAAGAATACAAGTTGCTTCTGCGTCACTGTCATTAACTACAAAACGGCCTTTGGTAATAATGTCATCAATGCAGGGCTGAAAACTCTGGAAATGTAAAGAGCTGGAAGGCAATTCATCAAGCTACTCAGCGATGTGAACTCTGGATGCACCACTAACCCTAACCCTAACCCTGCTACCATTACCAGTAAGTGTTGTTACCAGGAATGGTGTCAAACAAGGAGATACCACCTCTCCAAATTTCTTACTCTCTGAGTGGTTGGCATTAGGAAGGGCATCCAGCTGTAGAAACTCTGCCAAATCAGACTGGAGCCTGGTGTTGCCATCCGGTTTCACCAGTCCTCAGTCAAATCGTCCAACCCATGCTAGCATGGAAAGCGGACGTTAAACGATGATGATGATGATGATGATGATGTCAGGAAACAGTCATCAGAGACATTGACTGGACAGGGGCTGTGAACATCAATGATGAGCTACTAACACACTCTGATGACATCATGCTCACTGCTGAAAAAGAAAACACGCACACATTTGTGTTTGTGTATATATATGTAGATAGGTAAATGTGTATGTGTGCATGTATTTATACACACACACACATACATATATAAGAGACTCTCTTCAAGCGTTTCTTATATTCCATAGTATTTACCCTTAATAATGAATTCACAATTCAAAATAAAAGCAGAAAGAAGAAAAAAACTGTTACTGGCATTAGATATTTATATAAGCACCAAATGGAGACAATGCAACAGATAAACTCATTAATAGGATTTGAACCATATACCTATTGCTTGCCTTGAAATCATGTCACCAATGAAGTTACAGACCTCCTACCAGTCTATTTTCTCAAATTAGATACATTTTTTTCTTCTGCTGTTTCCACTAAACATTTTGCTTTCAGCAAGTTCACTCATCAATCACTAAGTGATAACAGGATAGCTTACACTGATAATAATAGATAAAAGAAATCACTGTTTATGTATATTATATTATGACTGTATGCTTGTAATGAGAAATAAGATCTGGAATCAAATTTTAAATTTAATTAATGCTGGCATGGCTGCATGGTAAGAAGTTTGCTTCCCAGCCACATGGCCTTGGGTTCAATTCCACTGCATGGTACTTTGGGAAAATGTCTCCTCATAAAGCTCTTGGTTGATTAAAATCTTGTGAGTGAATTTGACAAATGGAAGCTGAAAGAAGTGTGTTGTGTATAAATATATATTTATATAAACCACTACCAGGACTAGAGAAGAAATTTCAGGCATAAAAGCAAGGTCTAGAGTCAAAGGGCCTTAGAGTTAATCTATTAAAATCAAAGTCTTAGTAAGTAGGAGAGCAGACAAATCGCAAATCTCTTCTGGTAGATGGCCTTGCTCGATCTGCAGGAAAGGCATAGGTATTAACTCCATAAGATGTGCTCTGTGTAAGTTATGGACACATAAGAGGTGCAGCAATATCAGAGGAAGGTTAACAGGGAAAATAGTTTTTGTGTGTGGAAGGTGCACAGGTACAATTAACACCAAAAATGTACAGAAAATAGACTCCATCAAATGCCAGGAGGGTAAACTAGAAGTAGCTGGTAGCTTCCATTACCTAGGTGACCAAATCAGTAGTGGAGGTGCATGCTCTTGGAGCATAGCTGCTAGAATAAGAATAGGCTGGGCAAAATTCAGAGCGCTACTACCTTTGTTGATAACAAAGGGCCTCTCCCTTTGAGTGAAAGGCAGATTGTATGATGCCTGTGTGCAAACAGCTATGCTACACGACAGTGAAATATGGGCTGTGACTGCTGAAGACATGTGTAGGCTTGAAAGAACGGAAGCTTCACTGGATGTGCAATGTCAGTGTGCATGCACAACCAAATGTAAACACCTTGAGAGAAAAGTTGGACATAAGAGGCATCAGATGTGGTGCGCATGAGAGATGACTGTGCTGGTATGGTCATGTAATGTGTATGGACATGGATAGCTGTGTGAAGAAGTACCGATCTCTGAAGATGGAGGAAGCCTGTGGAAGAGGTAGACCCAGGAAGACATGGGATGAGGTGGTGAAGCATAATCTTCAAATGTTGAGCCTCATAGAGGCAATGACAAGTGACTGAGACCTTTGGTGATATGCTGTGCTTGAGAAGACCCATCAAGCCAAATGAAATCACAGTCATGGCCGGTGTCAGTGTTGCATAATTGGCACTCATGCCAGTGGCACATTAAGGGCTCCCTTTGAACACTGAGCAATATGCTGTTCTTGAGAAGACCCATCAAGCCAAGTGAAATTATAGTCATGGCCGATGACAGTGTCAGGTAACTGGCACCTGTGCCATTGGCACATGAAAAGCACCCTTCAGACTTAGGGCATTACAGAGGCATTGACTGAGACCTTTGACAATATACTGTACTTGAGAAGACCTGTGAGGCCAAGTGAGATCACAGTCATGGCCGATGTTGGTGTTTGATAAGTGGCACCTGTGCCAGCAGCACATAAAAAACTCCCACTACACTCTTGGAGTGGTTGGCATTGGGATGGACATCCATCTGTAGAAATCTTTGCTAAATCAGATTGGAACTTGGTGCTGCTCTTCAGCTTACCAGTTTTCAGTCAAACCATCCAGTCCATGCTAGCACGGAAGACCAATGTTAAATGATGATGATGATGATATATACATAAATATAAATATATATATATATATATATATATATATATATATATACACACACACACACACACACACACATATATATATATGTACATAATGTATTGTTCTGTGATAGAAAATTCAACAAAAAAAGTACTCCATCTGGTGAGAGATGAATATTATTTATTTGAAGGATACAATACATGTAGTTAAGCGCTACTAATAGTTTCATATGTTGAGAAATATCTCAAACATATTCTGCAGGCATAAACCACACATCATAACAAACTAAAGAAATTGAATAATAGAAGAACTGCAAAAAAAAAAGACTGAGAAGGCAGCTTATATAAAAAATGCAGACAGCAAACAACAGAAAGCAAAAGCACAAAAACTAAAAAGTAAAAAGGTTAAAAAGCTATCCTCCTTAGATCTTAAATAATAAGGCTGGAAAGCTATCAAGTCAGTCAGGAATAGGTGGAATTTTCCAATTCTTCAAAATATGTTTATACATAGGCATGCAACCACTGAAAATTTCTGACCTAGAATTCAATAGAACGTTAGGAATCTTAGATCTGAACAGGATCTGCACCCTTTCAACTAAACAAATCCTACACTTATTCAGTCCATTTACATAAGGTATGGATTTTCCAGTTACTTTCCATTTAATCACATGTGGTGTTTCATTATCTTTCAATGACCATACGTAGCTAGACAACTTAGCAGCTTTACTTTTGTCTCTATGTCAGAAGGAGGCTATGTGATCGGCATAGCAATTTTTACATTCACCTTCACATAATCCAGTATAGGTTTTCTTATCAGTTGTATTATTATTTAGGGTTGCAGTAACTTCTGCCTCATATATGATAGATCTAGTCATACATCGTTGGTCAAGTGGACAGGATCCTGGGTCACGACAGTTGCAACTGGATTTAGGTTCTTGGTATTGACCACATGTAATGATACTCTTTGTATTCTGTGATAATTTCCCAGAATGCCTATTAAATAGTTTCCTTTATCTGTGAGTTGCTGGAAAGTGTTTGTCTAGGAGAGAGAGAAATCTTTTACCTATGTTAGTTTTTATATTTAGGGAAAAGGGAGGGGTGAACCAAATAATTTTCCTTGGCCTATTTTTAGGTTTCTTATTATTATTCTGATTAACACTAGAGTGGTTATGTACTACTTTATCTTTGATGCCACTAGATCTATTATTATTATTTTGATTATTATTAGAGGGATTATATATTAATTTATGTTTGAAGCCATTGTTGTCTAGGGTATTGTTATAATAGGGGGCAGCTTTCTGTGTGTGTGTGTGTGTGTATTTATGTATGTGTGTCTTTGTGTTTGTGTTTTATCTCCAACTGCCACTTGCCAGTCAATGCTGGTTTATTTATATCCCCATAACTTGGTTTGGCAAAAGAAACTGATAAAATAAGTACCATTCAAGGTAATGCTCCAGTATGACCACAGTACAATGACTGGAACAAGTAAAAGAAAAATATACCAGGTGGTCCAAATAGAAAAGTTGATGGCTTTTATTCAACCAACTATAAAACAATAAATCTCAGCTCAATTTAAATTTTACTTATTGAAATAATATTTAAAATCTGTACATTTTTTTTCCAACATGGTACATATCTATTTATTCCAGTAACAGGGTTTTGGAGTTGTTCTTTAAAGTATTTTAAACTGATGCTTACACTAATAATAAAAGATATATTAAAGAAATCACTGTAAATGTCCATCATATTTTGGATATATGCTTGTAGTGAGAAATAAGCCTTTGGATAAAATTTTAAATCAAATGAATGCAGGTGTGGCTGCCTGGTAAGAAGTTTGCTTCCCAACTACATGGTGTTAGGTTGTTAAAGCCGTTTTGTAGAAATCTGTCTATAAGCTTAAAGATAGTGGTAGCCAGTAGGAAAGAGGTCTAGTGACTAAGTTGGATGAGGAAGTGTTTCTGTAGCCCAGTTCTCTCAATTTCTGTAGTCATTTGTGTAGTATGTAGACAGGGATTGCAATAAAAAAAATTGATCCTTTTCAACAGATCAGTGCTGTATGTAAACTGATGCTGTTCTTGGTGCATTTCAATTATTTCTTGGCAATGCTCCTCTATTATGATGGTTTCATTGGGATTCCAGAAATAGCAGTGGATGATTTCACTTATCAACCACCAGACTGACTGTAACCTTTTAATGTAGTTCTTTCTGGTTCTTCACCTTGATCGAGCTACTGCTTGGAATGCCACTGGTTGTCATAAAGAATTTATTTTTGATCTCACAATGCAATCAAGAAATACATATTTTTTAATGTGCTAAAGAAACGCTGAGCAAACTTCATAGCAGTTATTTTTGTCTACATTTGCTCGGTTTAATTGTTTTGTCCAGTGTGGTGCAACTGTAGAATGACCAATGTTTTGTTTTGCATGGGTCCACTTAAATTATGGTCCTCAGTAGGTTATTGCAGAAACTAATGCACAAGCTTCCTCAAGTCTCTTCTCATTAAACATATGAATTGTTTTTAATCAATGTTTAGCTGAACATTTATTGACATTCTCCTCATCTAAATGCTTGGTTGATATTGCATGCATTCCCAGTTTTGTGTTCCGTTTTGAACTCCTGCAACAGAATCATTTGAATTTACTTTTGTTTTTAATCTGACAGTCTAAATTTAGAAATAAAATAAACAATGTAAGCAGAATCATTAGCATAAGTCAGTAGACCAAAATTTGCATCTCAAAATTTTATGTTACTTGAATATAGTTAAATGAAAGTTTATTCCAAGAGAGAATTAACATTTAAAACTACAAAAAAAAAATGCAATTACTTTGGCACCAAATTAATATTGCGATAATTCTAGTTTGATATTTTCGCTTGTCTCTTTGTTTTCTCTCTTCTGAGAAGTAATATATTTTTGTTCACTGATTGTTCTCCCCTTTTTTCTTAAAAGCTAAAAATAGCAGCCCAATACAATGCAAGAGGAATGATCTTGTACACAGACCCAGCGGACTTCAACATTGGTGAGAATCAAACATATCCATATACATGGTGGCTACCTGAACAGGCTGTGCAGAGAGGAACAGTGGGTTCTGATGGAGACTACTTGACACCATTATATCCTGCTACAGGTAAGGTTATGTGTGTGTGAGTTGATGAGAAAGAGAGTGGTACAGATGGTTGAGAGCCTGAATTAGGAGCTTTTTATTTAGCATTTTATCTTTCATTTTCCTTGTTTAGATGGTTGAGAATGAGTGAGATGTTGCTACTTTGATTTATGAGATCAACCATGTTTACATCCTGATGTCCTTCTTACTGTTAACTACTAAATCTTAAAATATAAAAGGAACATGGATTTCCAGACAAACTGAAGTCAGTTATGGACCCCTCTTAGAGGTACTACATCATGGCTGTAGTAAAATTTGAACTTAACTCTATGTGTTCAATAATCTATCACCTTTGTAACCCTTAGAACTGATTAAGTCAGCTGTTAACAGCCTTCTTAAAGCAAAATTATCATAGCACACTTGACAGAATTTATATTTAGTATGATTTTATGCTGAGTTCAAACCCTATGAGGTTGACTTTACTTTTAATCACCTTTGGATCGATAGCACAAGTCCCAGTAATATAAGGATTTTGATTTAGTTGACTTATATCTAGAAACAAATGTCAAATCAAACAGAAAAAAAATCAATATTATTAAGTCAGTATTGGTGGAATTGTTTGTTTTTTAAACAGATGTGTGGTTGAAGACGTATCAGCTATGATCTTTCCATCTGTCTCTTGGTCAGGGTGTATTTAAGACTTTTTTGTCTAATGCTTCCTTCATTTCAGGGGCAGTGAAATATGATTTGAAGGGATTTTAGCTGCTATTTCTACAAGGTTAACTGATCAAATAGTGACTGACATTGATGCAAATGATAGGTGGCAACACTGGACATGACATATTGGAATTTTGGACCACTTACTAACTTTAATTCTAGCCAAAAATAATTTATGTTTTATAACTTCTCTCAATCAAATTAAAGAATAAGGGCAAATTGTATACTAGCATCAAATCTATCCACAATACCTTGATTTCATAAAGTTTAAGCCTCTTAAAAAAGGGGGAAAAATAACAATTTCCTAAGTGAACTCCAGTAGAAATATACCCCTAGTATGTCTCTTTTTAGTTTGTGGAGGAGGTTATAACTGTAGCATTTTCAATCACTTCTAAATTGAGGATTAGAATCATCATCATCATCATCATCATAGTTTAACGTCCGCTTTCCATGCTAGCATGGGTTGGACGATTTGACTGAGGACTGGTGAAACCGGATGGCAACACCAGGCTCCAATCTAATTTGGTAGAGTTTCTACAGCTGGATGCCCTTCCTAACGCCAACCACTCAGAGAGTGTAGTGGGTGCTTTTACGTGTCACCCGCACAAAGGCCAGTCAGGTGGTACTGGCAACGGCCACGCTCGAAATGGTGTCTTAATAATTAGATGAATTTAGAATGGTTAATGCAGTTTGAATTTATGGTGGCTAGTGGCTGCAGAGAAAGCAGGGAAAAGAAGAAAGTTTCAAAGAGATATAGTTCTAAGAAAAAAAGGAATGGAAAATGTATTTCGACTGGGTTTATTATTGTGATACACAGCTGAGAAAAGTAGTTAGTTTCCCTAGTAGCTTTTAAATGTGGTGCGTATAGAGTTAGTAACCTCATGGGTGTAAATACTAATATGATATTAAAATGGATCTTTATCAGTTTTAGCAATACATATTTGTCTATTTGATCAACTGAATTACTTGCTTATTGAATTATGGTGAAAGAGGCTGACAATGCCACAGATATTCTAATTTTGAAGTTGAATTAGTGTTACATTGTATGACAAAACTGGCTGAATCTTTAAATTACAAGTTTAATCCTCCTGATAGCTTTCTAAACACCCAATTTTATTCACAAGGCTTGAGGCTATAGTAAAACACACTTGTCCAAGATGCCATACAATTGGCTCAAACATACGACTCTGTGGTTGCAAAACAAGCTCCTTAACCCTTTATCCAGATATATATTTAGAGAAGTATTTTTATCAGATGGATGGTCTTTTGGGATTGTGAGCTCTTAATTTAAATATTCTTATTTAGATCGAGTATGCAGTGAACAAATGACTCTTGAATCAAAGTCATTTCAACCACATCTTCCCACCTTTTATCAAAGCATATTATACCCCCAGACTATTTTATCCAATGTTTTCTTTTTTTAGGTTATTAGGATGTGGTGTTGGAGTGATTTTGTTGTTATTTCTAATTGTTCAAACAGCCACATAGGAGCTCCATCATTGGATGTTTAAAGCAGTCATCCTTGATGTGTGATCAATAGCCACATCAATGGTGGCTGCAATATAGGATCTATTTAATATCTTGAACAGGGTTCAAGCTATTTCGTTTTACTTTTGCTACTATTGCTTATGTGAAAGCTAAGACCTGAAATAACTTTGTTTTCTATTCCTAGAGGTGAAATGAATATTGTTTTTTTCTTTCTGTTTCATCCTCTCTGGTCTGTAAATCTAGGCCTTTGTGCTCTCATGAAGAAGGTGTCTTTTAGGCTGCTTCATTTCTTTTTGTATCCAGAGTTTATCCAATTTTTTTTTTTCTCTCCCAGATATTTTTCAGTGTATTTGTTCCTACAATTCTACCTTTCACTCAGCCAGATGTTACCATAAGTGTAAAACTACAACAGTAAAAACAACAGAAACTGTAGTAGTGGTGGTGGTGTATAAATCAATAGGATTTATTGATAAATTGAAGAACAGATTTGTGTGTTGTCTATTCAGCAAGACTCACTCACATTCATATGTCTATTCAGCAAAACCCATCTACAGGCACATTCAGATCTATAGATATATAAACAGATACATGCATACATTTATATAGAAACATTCATACACACGCAATCGGAAATATGCAAATAAACTTTCGTGTATGCATGCAAACATATGCATATGTGTACATACACACATACATTAAACCAGAAGTGAGAAAGAGAGTGTAATAGAAAAAGAAATAAAGATGGTGAGAGAAAGAAAAGCTAATATTAGGAAGAAAAAGAAAGGAAGAGAATTTGAAAGAAAGACAAGATGGATAAAACAATTTCATATTCATAAATATTTACAGCAAATCTGAGGAAATTTGAACATTTATTCCAAATGTGATTCTTCCCATAGATTCTGTGAGTGTTTTCTCTCTATCTCTTATCTTTGCTTTCTGTGAAAGCACCTTAGCTAAAATAAACAGTGCTTGTGAATCCAGACATACTCTCCAGGCAGAACCATTTTATTTTATTCATTCTACTGGTACCTTTACTCTTTTATAGTTTACTCTTTCATTTTTTTTTTTTTTACATTCTCTGGAATATAACCATGCTGGAGCACTACCTCGAGTGATTTTTATTTGATCATATCAACCCATGTCTAACGTATATTTTAGTGATCTCTTTTTTTATCACACTGTTTGGTTATGGGATATAAACACAGGAAACATTTTTTTAAATAGTGTTAACGAAAAGACATAGAGATAAACATATGCATACACACACATGTAAGTGTACATACACATGCATGTGCATACACATCTGTACATGTCTATATATTATCAGTATCATTTTATCATCCATTTTCCCATTCATACACACACACACACACACACACACACACACACACACACACACACACACACACA
>NC_068998.1:35212030-35226869 GCF_001194135.2 Octopus bimaculoides
ATTACAGTAAATATTTTTACTAATGTCAGCATGGAATACTTTCAGCTAAATGAGGATATATATGTATATCCATATCAGGCTTGCATCCAGTTTCTATTTACCAATTTCACTGACAAAGCATTGGTCAATCTTAGAGGAAGGCTACAGAAGTGGTCATTTGTCCAAAATGCCTTGCCATGAAACTGAAAGTGATATCAAGTGGTTGTGAGTGGAGATTCTTAGCCACACTGTTACACCCACTCCAGTGCAAATGAAAATAGTAGAACATGAAGTGTTGACCTCTCTGCTATAATTTTTTTTTTTTCCCAGTAGTCTATTGATCAGCTGCTTATGTAACCCAATAGTTTTGTCTATCTAGTTTTATATCTGGCCACCAAATCGCAGAATTTTATAACAGCAGTGACAGTAGGATCTTCTGATAGTTTGCATTGATGGCCAAATTCAATTTCCCTTGTTGGTATGGGCAGGAGAAATGCTGGATTCTCATTCATGTCATCTTTATACCCTAATACCATTGTATCATGAAACTGTCGTGGTCTCTCATTCTCACAGATAAATTGTCTCAGTTTTGTATGAATTTTTTTTATATATATTTCTTTTTATACATGCTGGTTTGAATTTCAGCACTCACCTTAAAAATTTAGTCTTCTCACATTTTAAGTAATCAGTAGAGTAATAGAATATCTGCATTTCATTCTAGCCCTTTGAGAACAACCCATTAGATAGAGTTTACTTCATTTTTATTTCATTTTCACTTGCAGTTTAAATCTATTCAAGTGTATGTACATATGCACATGCATACACACACACACACACACACACACACACACACACACACACACATATTTTCAAATGTATATTGAATTTTGTAATTGAAATATCTTGTAATTCTCTTGCAGAAGATGCATATCGGATAAGTTTGGCTGAAGCTAAAAAGCTGTTACCAAAAATACCTTGTCAACCCATTGGTTATGGTGATGCTCAAGTATTATTATCGTAAGTAACAGCCCTCCCTCTCTCTTCTCTCTCTCTCTCTCTCTCTCTCTCCCCTCTGCCTTTTAATTTTCCCTTCTCTCCTCTCTCTCCCTTTTCCCTTTTTCACTTCGCCTTCTCTCTCTCACTTTTTCTCCTCCCCCTCTCTCTCTCCTAAACCTTTAAGAAAACCATTATCACAGCATATAATGGCATAGACACCAAAACAACGGACCAAGACGCTCTCTTAAAGATAGACAATTGTGTCAACTGCCTCACCACATGTCCTCCATATACGTCCTTCTTATATCACACTTTAACTCTACGAACCTAAATTCCTTTCCAGTCCTAAATACAAGCTAATCAACCCTTCTAAGAGCAAGGCAGGCATTGTAGTAAATGTTTTCTTGACGCTGTCAACTCCAATATCTCAAGAGCTACAGCATAAATCCAATGGAAGCGCAGCATCCTTCTCTGGTTCTGCAGCATTGAGAATAAATAGTCTTTAAGTTCAAACAGTTTGGTATCATAGATTTCTACCTTTCAGTATTGAAATCCGTACTCTTAAAGGTCTTAGATTATGGTAGAAAATTCACCAGAATTAGTGACCTCAATATCAGAACCATTATAAACCCTAGGAAGTCACTGCTGTTTCACAATGATTTCTATAGGGATTTCTGCTGGGTAGAAAAAGGATGTACGGATGTATCTATCAAGAGCTATGATGGGAACGAAGACATTTATTTCCTCAGGTTATTTGTCCTGAATATCCTGATCAAAACATAGACAAACCTACAGTTCTCTTCTATACAGGGATGATGGTTTTTTGAAATTTCAAACCATTTAAGAGACCATACCATGGATACATTCAGTGAAAATCTTAAAAACTATCAACAAATTCACCTTCATTATAACTGTTACCACCAACTTAGCAGTTTAATTTCATGGAAGCCCATCAAGAAAACTCTTTATATTTACTAGCACCACCCCGTTGGCTATAATTAGAAATTTAGTCACAGGTATCAGCAGAAGATTCTTGACTTTGCTAGCTCACAGAAAGATTTTTATTAGGACTGCACCCCATTTAAACAAGGCAACAAAGCACTAATAAGGATTGGCTTTACTTATAAGTTAGTGTGCGTTGAGTATCCCTAAACCAAAAGAGTGTTAGAACTATTTTCCCTCATGTAGCTTGAGCTTCCTGACTCTTCTTATAAAGTATTTTCCAAGAACCCATATACAAGGGAGTGCTGAAAAGTTCCTGGTTTTGGGTTAAAGAAAATACAGGAGGAGGAGTTAATTATGATTTTATGCAACATATTCCTCTCTCAAATTCACACACTTATTGCAGCAGCCTTTCAATTTTTTTTAAGCCATGTCAAATAACTCAGAAGGTTGGGCCTCCAGCCAGGGCTTTCACGATACCCTTAAAGCCAGAAACTTTTCAGCACCCTTCCAATATATATCACAAACTGTTTAATTCTCATAACATCAAAATTTACACTCATGCTTAGATAATATTGTATGCAACAACAGTGCACCCACACTGTCTTCACCCTACACCCCAGCATGTAACCACCAAACTCTTACCAGCTGCCAGTTAGGTGGATCCTGCCTAAAAGATTGTGGTCTGTAGATCAATTCTCATGTCATTTGATGGCATCATGAAACATTACACAAATATGACAGCCAATGACTTTAAAGGTAAATACATACAACATATGCACTCCATTGGGGGTAGTACCAAAGAAAACTCAGTCCCCCATTGTCTTCCTTGATCTGGAGACTGTTGCTATCAAAACAACTTCCCAACATCATATGAAACATCCATGATAGCACTACTTCTCTGTACTCATGTGTTTGTGGAAAAAAATTGAAATACCTAAATGTTACTGGGATTTCTATTTATGCAGTTACATTTAGATGTTTTCAATTTTTTTATGGATGCAATTAGCTAAAGCTCTTTTTTTTTTATAAGTTACAACTTATTAGTACAATACATAGCCTTGTGTTTGCACAAATGGCATTTATGCTTTTCATCCTCATAGTTTTACTGTGCCTAAAATATCCAAATCAAGTTTAAAGTATAAAATCTTAGATTTGAGGTTTCATAAGTATTTTGACAGTGATGTTGAGTGCTTTAGTTTGGATAATCCTAAAGCAATGCTTGTGTAATAAATACCTGATTTTTAAAAAGTTGAAGGTAGTTTCTATATATTGCCTAATTCCATTATGGGTAATATCATTACATCAATATGCAATATTTCTTTTGAGACAGTATTCATTATGGGGCCTTAGACTGGTAGTTTTATAATTGTATCTATTTTTAGTATCTTTCAAGCTAATTTGAATATCAGTAGGTGATATTTGACACTATATGGCCGCAATAGATAAGATAATTTCATCGATACCAGATATGGTAGGTGTTATCAAACCTCCTTTTATATTATATTTCTATTAACATTATATGTACTGTTCTTGTAATTAATTAGTTTGTTCTGGGATTGTGTGATATTATTCAATAGACGAATTCCACCAGCATCTCTCTCTAACATCTTAAACATGATTTTTTAAATCATTATCATAGTGTCCATTAATATTATATTCCATAATATTTTATAAGTGTTTGTTATTAGTTTTATCATTAATACCTCTAACTCTATTTAATATTATGAACCAGGCTATAATACTCATGAGAAAATGTGTCATGTGAACAAGATAATGTATTTTGCTAGAATATTTTTCCTTTAATTTTTCATAGCTGGAATCATGTACTTATGTCTGGCTCTTATTTCATTTTATTGCTTACTATTTAATACCTCTATGCTTATTTCCATAATAGTTGTAAAATGAATTTTATGTTATATATTAGGTTGTAAGTACTTTTCTTAGCAGATATATATATATATGTGTGTGTGTATGTATGTGTGTGCATGTAAATGTATGTGTATAGATACACACACACCTTCAAGAGCTAATACTTCTTTTGATTCTGAAACTGCAATGCATCTATGTATATAGCTATACAGATATACTGGGTGTCGTAGTTTCATGCTGCTTTCTTTATATTTCGTTTTTATTCATCTTTCTGTTATTAATCCTTTTTGTATAAATATTCTTCAGTGTCATATTTCCTGACAGTTTGTTTATTTTAAATATTTATGTTTTGATGAAGTGGCAAATATTAACAACTAAAACAACTGTGTTTGTTTGTGTGTGTGTGTGTGTACATTTATATAATGCATATATACATTTATATACTTATCGCTTATTCTGGGTTTTTAAAAATTCTTTTACTGGTTTCAGCTAGGGGGGCGGGACCATGCTGGAGCACCCCCTTTCAGTGTTTTGGGGGTTTCCTTTCTGTATTGTTTTTGGTGAAGAAGTGAGTTGGATGAAGCTGCTCTTCCTTGTGCCTCCTCTCACAATGTGGATCCATCTGAGATTTCAGATAGAAATTTGTCCAGGTGCTTTTTGAATGTTTCCACACCTACACCTGGAAGATCTCGTAGGTTCCTTTTCAGGATGTTAAACAGTTGTGGTCCCGTGAAACCCAAGCTGTTGCAATACTGGGTTCTTATTTGAGATGGAGACGATGGTAACTTTGGTATTATGCAATGCCATCCAGTTCGGTGGTTGGTATAGCTTTTAATTCCAAAGTTGGGAGCCAGACCTTCCAGGGTCTTCCATATGTATACCACTACATAACTCTCTTGCCTTCTCTCCGGCGAGTAGAACTTCAGTTCTTGTAGCCTCTCCCAGTAGCTCATCTATTACACCGAGTCAATCTTCTTTCTGTAGCAGTGCTGGATGTGTGTGTGTGAGTGTTTGCATATAAGACAAAAAGAAAAAATACTCATTTTTTTAAATCAAAATATGCTACCAGTTTCACTTGTGTTTAAGCAAATTTAGTCATGTTGTAAGAGAAGGGAAAATGTATTGAAATAAAATTAATCTCAGTTGCATTGTGTTGATTTGAAAATACATACTTGGAATACTTAGTACTCTTACCACTCTACTCTTTATTACACATCCATCTCATCACTATATTTCATGCCTCTGTCACTTGTTCTTCTTACTCTATGCTAAGCAAGCAGAGATATGCAATTGTGAGATCCCTTTAGTCACTCATGTTCAGCACATCTGGTAAAGTGGGTGGAGTTAAGAAGGATATCCGCCCATAGAAGCAAAGCCAAAATTGAAATGCAAATGAATGAATTTCTCAGCCAAGCTCATTGAGCAGTATCCCCAAACACATGCTGACTCTGATTATGCCAAACCATCCAACCCATGCCAGCATGAAAAGTGTACATAAAACGATGATGCTTTACTAACACAGATATTAATATTTTTTAAAAATACATACATATGTGTATGTGGTGGGGGTGTAGTAAGTAGTTTGGCTCCCAACCACATGGTTCCGGGTTCAGTTCCACTGTGTGACACCTTGGGCAAGTATCTTATACTATAGCTTCAGGCCAACTAAAGCTTGGTGAGTGGATTTGGTAGGCAGAAAATGAAAGAAGCCTACTGTTTATGTATGTGTTTGTTTGTGTTTATGTCTTTGTGCCTGTGTTTGTCCGCCATCACCACTTAATAGTCATTCTTGGTTTATTTACATCTCTGTAAATTAGTGGTTCAGCAAAAGAGTCTAATAAAATTAGTACCTGGCTTTAAAGCAGAATAAGTATTGGGTTGACTTGTTCAGCTAAAATCCTTCAAGGCAGTGCTCCAGCATGGCTTCTGTCTAATGGCTGAAATAAGTAAAAGGATAAATATATATATATATGTGTGTGTGTGTGTGTGTGTGTGTTTGTGTGTGTGTGTATATACATATATATTTATATATATATATATATATATATATATATATTTATATACATTACCTTTTTAGTCAAGGTATCAATCAACTGCACCTCCAGCTATTCATAGCAGATCCTTTCAAAATAAATTTAGAACATGTTGTTTGATAAACAAAATGCAATTTATACCTTCAAAAACTTATTAAAGAATTTCCTTAAGTTGAGTGATTTTAGTAAATATCTGCCCTGTGAATTTCCTTGAAATTCATTAAATGCTATAAAAGCATTGAAATCTTCCTTTGTCCTTGCTCAGCTTAGAGCAATGTAAGTTTGACCATGACTTAACATAGGCTCTGATAAATATATTTTCACATTACTGAACAACTTTGTGATTTCTTCACAGTTATTATGTAGGCAGGTAACATTGGGAATTAGCATTTCTTTAACATGAACAGTAGCATTATTTCACTGGGAACCAGATCTATTCTTTGCATGAAAACTAAATCTCTTTTGTGACTCTCATTAAGTATTCTTGCAAGACGGAAATGATCATGCAGGTCTCACAGTATCAACCTTATAGTATCAATGAGTCCCTTTTAGGAATTTCAATTGTGCAGCAATATGATAATAGAGCCAGTTTTCAAGGACAAAAACTATAGAAGTATTTATGGAAAAACTGTTGGAAAATTGATTTTGTTAAGACTCTCGTAATCATTTTTCTGCCTTTGCAGTCAGGGATTAAATATTTTCTTGTAGTTCTATAGCTTCTGTGAAAGGAGCTTCTGCATTATTATCATGCACTTGTTTAGGAGGTACACGCACAATGTAACAACATCTCAGTCCATTTTATTCTCTATTTTTTCTTCTGTTTCATTCAGAGCTGTTTACACACTACTTGCTTAACCCTTTAGCATTTAAACCCACCATATCTGGTCAGAATATAAAGCCTGTTTTATATTCAAACTGGCCAGATCTAACTTTTCACACCTACCCTACAACGTCATTCAAAAATAAACTATCACATCATTGAAATTGCAAAACTATGAGATAATGCATGATTAATTCAAAAGAATCTGAATAAATAAGCATTACATTTGACAAAGTAATCTGAATATTAAAGGGTTAAGTACTTGTTTATAGAGGCATTGGTTAGGTTATCTTGAAATTCTTCAAATTTTCAAGCAGTCTACTTGGTTCATTCAGAATGCGTATTACAGAAGCTAGTTAAGAACTTTTGTTAACTTTGTTTGTTAACTTTGAGGTAGCATTTGTGCTGAACTGGTTTCATCTGGGCATACCCTTCATCCAGTGTCCTTCATTCGAAGCTTTCTGATGTTTATTGCTGCCTGAAAAGTTTCATAGGTAATACCGTTAATAACCATGAGTGTTCAAAACTTTATTCTCTTTTTATATGCAGTAGTTGCAACACATTCTTGCTCCTTTCTTTCTACTTCAGCCAAAATTTCACATATTGCTGTGAAATCATCAGCTCTAAATTTTGCATCATTTCTAACATACTGCTTATTGGTTCTAATGGTAATGTGTTACACTAGCCTCCGCAGAACCCACTATAGCTGTATGTAAATCCTTGGTTCTTTGTCAGTGGGGTACGTATTAGATGTTCTATGATAAAATTGTCCAAAGCAGAATTTTTCCTGGTCAAGAGCCACTATGTGTTGTCATTCAGACAAAAGAGTATGATGAGTTAAAAGAACAAATGCTGTTCTGAAAGTTGCTATACAAGGGGCAGCAGAAAAGTTCATAGCCCCTCCCCCTTCCATGCCACACACTTCCAGTGCTTAGATCCCATTAATGAAGCAGCTTTTATCCTGTTGGTAAAAAGAATCATCAACAGCAGACATGATGTCATCATCACTGTGATACTAGTTCCCAGCCAAGTGTTTTTTTTTTCATTTTGGAGAACAGAGGATAATCAGATGGGGCCAAATCAGAAGTATTGGGAGGCTGATCAACCAGTTCAAAGCCACAGTCATTCACAGCAGCCATTGAAAGCAAGGACTTGTATGCTGGAGTATTGTCCTGATGAAACAAGAAGTTTTCATCAGTTTTCCTGAGTGTTTGGTCTTGTTAGCCTTTCGTAACTGCCTTAGTTAGTTGGCATAGAACTCTCCATTGACAGTGTGGTCTTTTTGAAGATAGTCAATAAACACAATGCCTTCTGCAGTCCAAACAAATGAGGCCATCACCTTCCTTGCAGATGAAATAACCTTGGTCTTCTTTGGGACAGGTGAAGAGGAATGTTTCCACTCCATGGATTATCTCTTTGTCTCTGGCTCAAAGAGATGAACTCAATATTCATCCTGAGTTTGGAAGCATTCAAGGAACCAGCTGGATCTGCCTCAGATAGTGTCAGATTTTCCCGTAATGTGCTCAGCCTGGTGTGCTTTTGATGAGGTGTTAGGAAACTTGGCACCCACTGAGCAGAGACCTTTGTCATGCCAAGTTCATTGTGCTGAATATTCTCAACTCTCTCATAGGATATGCTAATATAACATAGGCTATTTGATTTATAGTCAATCACTTGTCATCCATCACCATGTGATGAACATGATCAATGTTTTCCTTGGTTGTAGCAGTTGCAAGATGTCTAGATCTTGGGTCATCTTCAAGACTTTCTGTTCCCTTCCTAAATTCAGTTGTCCACTTATGCACTGTTGATAAAGCTGGAGTGTCATCCCCTAATGCAGGAACCATATGGCCATGAATGTCCTTGGGGGCTAAACTCTTTTCTGCAGATACTTTATAACACCACAATGCCAAATTTTGTTGATTTTCAAGAGAAGTCACTACTATTTACTTAAGTCTTCTTTGAACAGTCAGATGTCAGTATAACTGGAAAAAAACAATGCAGTATTTATGAGTTGAAATTAATGCATGCAAAATTTAACAGTTCTAGCACCACTCCTTCATAGTTGGCCTTTGAACTTTTGAGTCCACCCTCATATTTGGAGTTTGTGTTGGTACTCTGTTGGTTTTCTCCTGGATGGTAGTCTTAGATTTTTGTTTATGAAAGAAGCTGTTAAACTGTCCATTACTTGATCTCTTGTCTTTGAAGTTCAATAAACTGCAGAATAAGCAGATATCATTCATTTTGCCACAGTTATGTTGCTGAATTTCAGTTTCATTAACATGTTAAGTTGTCTACTTTAAGAGATATGGATCCTGTTCTTAATTGTTTCATGATTTTGATGTTATTTTTTACAGCAGGATACAGCATCATCATTGTCTTTTCTTAATGCAGTTGTCTGTCTTGCTTTCATTTTTCTTCAGTCTCTCTCTCTCAACAAAACTTGTCTTCCTTTTGCAATCATTTCTCTATTTTTCTCCTTCTATTTTCTAAAGTGATAAGTGTCCTGTTTTTTTTTCCCTTTTTATTGCAAATCTCTTTCTATTTTTCCTTTTTCATCCATTGCTTCTGGCACCAAATTTCCTCTTATAGGTTTCCAGTAACCTCTCCTTGTAATACACTAAGTCTTTTCCCACATGTACTTAGACATTGGTTTTTCCCCACTGATCTCACAATCTCATACTTATTTTAAACTTTCCTGTCATGAAGACTATTTCTGTAGTTATAGCAGATGCTGTCTTATTCAAGTTTTACCATTCACTTTGCCTTCCCTTTGTTCCTTACTTTCCTTATGTTTTTTTGCCATTTTCATGTTTCATTAAACAGATATTTGAAAGACTTTGCATAGACTATATACTAACAATATTTATGTTGTTTGCTCTTTCCTCACTTCACACCTGCCACTCTTACAATTATGCCATCTCTTATTCCAATTCATTTTTGATTCCTTTCTCTCTCATTCAGTTTCTGTTTAAAGGTGTATGTGTACACATATATACATAAATGCGTGTGCATGTGTATGTTTAAAGTATGTGTACAGCCAGCTGTTACTTGCTTGACAGCTTGAACCATGCTTTCATTTATTGTTTTACATACGTATGTAGCCCTGAACAGATATAGGCTTCCTGTCAGCTTGCTCACCATTCACCTGATGGAACATCCTAGTTGTGACAGCTAGAGACATGAAATGAAGTGCCTTGCTCAAGGGCACAGTTTTCTACATGGTAAGAGGATTGACCCTATAACCTTATGACCAGAAGCTGGACAACTTAGCCTCTAGACTGTATGCCTTCATATATCTCTGTTTATACTTATATGTTTGTGTTTGTGTGTATCTGTGAATATATGTGCTTGAGTGTGTGTGTGTATACATTTACGTGTGTGTGTTTGTGTGTACATTAGTTTATTTTGGAAGAATGAAAGAGGAGTGTTCAAAACCTTTAGATTGTGTGGGGGTTTTATTTTGAAACTGAAACTTTGTCTCATGACTAGAGTTTTATACCATTGCATGTTTTCCCCTGAAGAATCACCATGGTGTCAAACTCAAGTCATAAGATGAACTCTTAGTTTTGGTTTCAATAAAAAACACAATGTATATGTATATATATTTACAAGGTGGTATCAAAAAGTTCCTGAACTAGTTCTCTAGTATGCCAACAGCTGGCAGCACATGGTTGCATGCACAGTAACAACTAGCAGTGACTTTTCATGAGGCAGTGTGTTGAGTGACAACACTGTTTTCTTCACAAGTTCTGAAATTTATTTTTGTGATTACATGTATAATGTAGTCTGTGGTTTTTGCCATGGACAAGAAGTTGCAGCAAAGTGCCAGCATAAAATTTTGTGTTGAACTTGAGAAGTCTGCTACACAGACATTGAACATACTTCAGCAAGCTTACAGTGATGAGGCAATGTGTCGTATGCAATGTTTCAAGTGGCATATATACATGTAGATTTTCTGTAGGTTAAATCTGGTAATGCGAGGGTTCTGTTTGAGTTTACTTGATATGTATAGACCGTGTATTTGATGTAGCAATTTTGGATGAAGTTTGATGGAGTTTGATATGATATGTTTTGTTAATCTGTAGTATTATTGACAAGCATATGCTCAACGAATTGGCATGTCTAGCTACTCACTCCTTAACAATTGATCTATAACGTTCTCCCCCATTCACTAGTTTTATCTACCATTCTTTTTTTCTCTGAATAATGTCCATATCTTAACTATCATAACACCATCAATGTACTACTGTGTATTATATTGGCACAAGCAAAGATGTGTTGAATATGTTTATTTTTGTATATATGTGGTAATGATGGTTTCTACGGAATGCTTACATCCGATAAAAACACACACTTCTGAGTTTGTCATAGGTTAGCCTACATGTTGTTAAATGACTTCCTTTTGAAGTTCTCCCTGAGGATGTTCCTAATTCACTGGTTTCGAATATGGAATTTTATTTCTGAAATTAAGAATTAGGTATGGAAACAGCTGTAGGTGGAAATTCTATGTATGAATTTGAATGTCTTTAAATAAAAACATCTGTACGTAAATTTTTATCAATTTTCTTCATTTTTTTGTTTTAAAAGGTGTGTGTGTATGTGAGAGAGAGAGAGAGAGAGAGAGAAAGAGAGAGAGTCTATAGATTGCTTTTCTTTCAGTATCTGATATAATTTCTGCTTTTACTGTTTATTTTCATTTCTTGTGTTATGTATTTGGAGCCAAAGCAATTGCAGTTTTGTATAATATTACAGACATTACTACTTCAGATGAACATATTGTATTTATGTTGTTGAAGTATTTTAAATGTAGAAATATACAGACTGTCAAAACCAACAATGTATATGGTTGATATTCAGTAAACATTGCATATAAAACAAAATCAAAGGAAATATAATAATAATAATAATAATAATAATAATAATAATAATAATAATAATAATCTACTTAAAAAGAGCCATGGTTCAGTCCCTAGCAGAGATAGAATTACTGAACAGAGACTTGATGAAGCAAATTGAAATGAAAGGATATCAAGACCTTGGTGTACAAGAGTTCAACAAGGTAATAAAAAAGGAAATGAAAGAGCAACTGACGATGGAGTATTTCGGAAGCCTGAGGTTGGTGATGTACTAAAAATTGACTGGATGGAATAAAATTCAAGCAGTTAATACATGGGTGATAGCATCACTTCAGTATGGAGCAGAAATTATAAAATGGTAAAAGAGAGAACTGAAGAAAATGGATAGTACATGGAGACTTCCACCCTAAGAGTGACACTGATAGGCTGTACTTTCCAGAAGAAAGGGTGGGAGAAGTTTGATCAGTTGCCTGGATTGTATCAAAGCAGAGGAAAACAGCTAAGAGTGGTAAAAAAAAATGCCATGGAGCTACTGTTGAAATACAGGAAGAAGATAGATACAGAGGACCAGTAGCTATAGATGAGGGGGAGTGACCTGAAGATAGAGACAGAAACACTCGTATTCACAGCATGGAGCATGGACATTAAATGATAATTTGGAGCTTAGGAGAAAGTGTGTCGGTGTGGGTAAGGAGTTTGCTTCTCAACCATGTGGCTTCAAGTTCAGTCCCACTGTGTGGCACCTTGAGCAAGTATCTTCAACCAGTGCTTTGTGAGGGGATTTGCTAGACAGGAACAAGCATTAGGGACCAACTATATTATGTGCAAAATGGACAACACTAACGATAACAACAAATGCAGAATGTGTAGTGAGAGAGGTGAAACAGTATGGCACATCATTAGTGGATGCCCAAAATTGGCACAACGCGAATACAAAAGATGTCATGATGGTTCTAGGTAAATTCCACCTTTGTAAATTACACCACAGAAAATTCCACCTGGTAAATTTCGCCATAGGTAAATTCCACTATAGTATATTCCACCATGGTAAATTCCACCCTTGGACAGATGTATTCGAATTTCAATTATTATTGTTTCTTTTCTTTTGTGGTCAGATATTGTAATATTGGGTTTATTGTTCTCTATATGGTTTAGTGTTATTACAGAGCTATCTACTAAAAATCATAACCTTTTCACTTCTTGTTACCTTTTCTATTTGCCTGTTTCTTATTTTCTGGGTTTTCTTTATATGTTATATTGCTGTAGTAGGTTCGCAAAGATTATCTTGGTTATCTCATCGTGTCTCTCTTTATATTTCGTGTGTGCTATTTTCCCACATTGTATTGCCATATGTTCGATATTTCCTTTGATTTTTACAATATCTGCATGCCTTTTTTCTTCCATAATAGTTGTTTCTGTCTTGTAAATACTGTATAATATTTTGATCTCCCATTGAGTATTTGTTTTATAAATTTCAATGAGTATCTTTTTGATACTGCTTCCTCAATCAGGTGTTTAAAGTATACATCATGTATTTCTTTGTTTGATTGTTCATTAATTATTTTTTCTCCCTCGTATTTTTTGTATTCATTGACATTATTGATATTATTTTTATGCATTCTTTTTTATTTCCATAATATTGTAACCCATATAATAATAATGATGATGATAATAATAATAATAATTTCACCTATGGTGAAATTTACCATGGTGGAATATACCGTGGTGGAATTTACCTATGGCGAAATTTACCTGGTGGAATTTTCCATGGTGGAATTTACCGCAGTGGAATTTTCTGGTCACCACCATGACAATGTGGCATGAATGATCTATTGGGAGCTCTGTGGAAATTATGGCCTACAAAGAGCAAAGACGTGGTATAAGCAAACTCCAGAAGGAATCACCAAAAATGTGAATTGCAAAATCCTGTGGGATGCAATGATCCAGTGTGATCACCCAACCAGACATTGGAAACTGGACATTGTTGTGGTAAATAAAAAAGAAAGAACATGTATGATAATTGACATAGCATGCCCCGGTAACAACAGGATCAATGTGAAAGAAGAAGATGAAATACACAACTATGACAATTTAAAGTGGGAAATTTGAAGCTAGTGGTCAATGAAAAGGGTAGACGTGATACCAATAGTAATTGGTGCACTTGGAAGAATTAGCACTCAACTAACAACATGGCTGAAAAAGATTGGTGCAAGTGAGAATCCCTACAAAAATCATCATTGCTTGGAACTGCAAGAATTTTTCACAGGGGTCTTGAAGCATGACCAGTAAACAAGTATCACCCTAGTCTGCTGGCTGTAGATAGCTGACACTTTCATACCCAGCAAAATAAGCTGTGAATTTTCATATAATAATAATAATAATAAAACGACTTAATTGGAGAGCGAGTGATATGGGTCCCTGTAGTTTTTTTCAAACAACCACCACTGCTAATCAGCATCAACAGTATTCCACCTATGTTTATTTTCTTCTAGGATGTATGAGCATATATATTATTAACTTTAGTTTAGTTAAAATATGTTTGTGATATATTTTAACTTCTGCATGTAAATTCGCTGCAGTTACCATGGAGAAAAAATTTCTCTCTCTTTTCGTAAAAGGTGTAAAATCACCATATCTGCCCAGTGATTGCTCCTAGCAGATTCCCAGACACATTTCTGGATTTTTAACCTTCTTCAATTGGAAATACTGAACAGAGGTAACCCTAAACCGATTCCAAGTTGTAACTTAACCGTAAAACAGTGAACTTCAGTGACCAAGTTTCACTCATGCCCTACCTGATTGGAATAAAAATAGCAGCATCAGCTGCTAACTAACTGAATGTTTGTTTATTCCTCATCACTGCATGGTGCTGAGGCTGCTGTTTTTATTCTGACCAGGCAGTCCATGAGCACAACTCAGTCACTGATGTTAATTGTTTTTACATAAAGCTTGTTTTGAATCTACTCAGGGTCATCTCTCTTCAGCATTTCCCATTGAGGAAGGCAAAAGAGTCAGAAATGCATCTGGGATCAGCTAGTGGGAGGTTCTGGACAGATGTGGTATTTTTAATATGTTCAAATATTACACCGAAAAGGATGCAACAGCTCGTGTTGCTTCCCTTGTACAGGTATTTTGTGTCGTCTGCAACTGCTTGTCATCTCATGCTAATTTCAAGAAGAACAATCTGATGGAAAATAATTAATATATTTTCAATTTCTTTTCTATAATTTTTAAGGGATGCATTGTTTCCCTTGCTTCCATGGACCACATGCCTATGATATTGATATATATACATGTGTGTGTGTGTGTGTCTGTATATATGTGTGTGTACATATATA
>NC_068998.1:35226962-35237044 GCF_001194135.2 Octopus bimaculoides
ATATATATATATATATATATATACACACACACACACAAGCTAAGATGTGTATGTATATATGCTAATTTTCCTTGATATAAATGGTGATTATCCCTCTTTATCCCAGTAGGATTCGTTAGGTCTTAGGGTAGCCCTTTTTTATGGCCCAATGAATTTTAGGATCTAGAAGATACAGTAATTCATTGAGCAGTAGTACTTGTATAATTAATTGGACATACATAAGAGCCCCCTGCTTTCAGGCAAGTGTTTACACAAATCTTCTTTTCGGGTAATACACTCTCTTTCTTCCCATCTACTCCACAATATTAGAACAGCCACAATCAATGTGGGCACAATGAAAGTTAGGCCTTGTGGAGTTTTTAAGATGCTAGAATGCAGGCATGTGTGCTGTGTGCAAGTGGTGTGATGGAGGGAAACCTAAACTAGACTTCTCGTGGGCAAGGAGGTAGGATTGGGATGGTGGTGGTGGTGATAGTGGTAGTGGCAGAGGCAGTGTTATTGTTTTTGTCATAGTTATTACAAGAACACACACACATGTACATTATTTTATTATATCTGAGAAGTCACATCATGGACTCAAAGGTCAAAACTTTTGTGCAGACACACTTATCAATTTTTGATTAGTTCATTCACATGAAACTTTTGGCTCTTGAGACACTGATGTAGCTTCTCGGCTAAAGTATAAGTACACATGCACACATGCACACACACACACACACACACACACACACACACACGCTCACGCTACAAATATATTAATGAAACCAATACCCATACAATGAAATATTTTGCACATTCAATAATTCTTTATACGTCAACAAAATTTAACAGACACCATTTTTATTTGAATTCTGTCTGACTTATTATCTGGCAGTATTAATTCTTATGCTGAGCTTCACCAATCATCTTTTTCATTGTTGTCACCATCTTCACCATCACTACTATCATCGTCATCATCACCACCACCACCACCACCACCACTACCACTACCACCATCATCATCTCCATTTTACTTTCATTTTCCATGCAGACATAGGTTGGAATGCTCGTCATGGTTTATGTCAGTTCATAATTGAAGTTACTGACCTCCACTTAATTTCAGTCAGGAAACTACACCTTACTCAGACATCCCAGTTTTGTCATGGCTTTTATGACTAAATGCCCTTCCTAATACCAACCACTTTACAGAGAGAGAGAGTGAGAGAGAGAGAGTACACTCTGCATTTTATCATGGTGCCAGCACAAGAAAGCTTCTCATATTCTTAACATGATTAAACAGTCTTCTCAACCCTACATTGTTTCTGCTTGATTTTCCGACTACTTTACAGAGTGTCTATTGCAGTGCCAGCACTGGTGAGGTTGCCTTGTAAATCACAAGACTGAAGATCCCCCATGACTCTAAGAGGGAGAATAGAAGAAATTGAGCTTAAGGTGGGGTATTGAAAGAAGTTAAAATATGATCAGAGAGAAGGTTTATTGTTGAGAGTACAGTAAATGTGAAACAGATGAGATTGTGCTGTGGGCATGAATTATAATGGAAAAGAGAGAGTGGGTGGGGAGAAAGAGGTAAGGGTTATGATTTGTTTGAGTATGGGGAAATCCAGTGTTAGTTTACATTAAATAGGTATGAATGGGTGGTGTAGGGGGTTTGTGAGATAGAAAGAAAGAGAGAACAATATCAGGGTGTTGTGGAGGCAGAGGAGAGAAAGAGATGAGAGGGTGTCATTGTAATAAAGAAACCATGGAGAGAGAATCTGTGAAAGAAAGAGAAGGTGGATGTGAGGAACAGAAGATGGATACAATGAGAGCTTTCCAACCATTACAACATCTTAGCATCTTGTTTGCTATGATTGCACAAAAATATGGTCCTTCGCTAACACTGTAGTCCATGTCATTTCTTTTGTGAATCTTGACATCTTGAGATAGTTTTCATTTTTTTCCACATCTTGCTCAGTCTTCCTCATCCACAGGTTCCATCCACTATCAGTGCTGGGTATGTTTTTCTATATAACAGTCATCATCCATATGCCTCTCGTATTCATACCAATGCAGTCTCTCTTGTACATCTGATTCTTCTTATAACTAGCATTTCTTTCAGCTTATTTGTACTCCCATCATTCATGCACTACTGACAACACACAGCCATCAAAATATGCTCACTTAAGTTCTCACTAGTTTTTGCTAGTCCTCTTATTTCCACAAAGGCAAGAAAGCTGCTGAGGCTCACAAAGAGATATGTGGAATTTATGGTGTTGATTGCTTAACAAAGTGCACATGTCAAAAATGGTTTGAAAAATTCTGTTCTGGAGATTTTTCACTCAAAGATGACCAACATTCTGGTCGACCTACTGAAGTTGATGATGACCAAATCAAAGCCATAATTGAGTCTGATTGCCATAAAGGTGTGCGAGAGATTGCTGAGAGGTTAAATGTGTCACACACAACAACTGAAAATCACTTAAAATGTCTTGGATTCATTAAGAAGCTTGATATTTGGGTTCCACATAAATTGAAAGAGATTCACTTAACACAACGCATCAATATTTGTGATATGCATCACAAGCACGACGAAATCAGCCTTTTTTTGAAACAATTCATCACTGGTTATGAAAAATGGATTGTCTACAATAACATCAGTCGAAAACGATCGTAATGAACCAGCACAAACTACATCGAAAGCTGAATAGTATCAAAAAAGGTCATGCTGTCAGTTTGGTGGGATTACAAAGGTGTTGTGTATTTTGAGTTGCTTCCAAGAAACCAAACAATCAATTCAAATGTTTACTGTCAACAACTAAACTTAAAGAAGCAACCAACAAAAAACAGCCAGAATTGGCAAATTGTAAAGGAATCGTGTTCCACCATGACAACACTAGACCACACACACCTTTGCTAACTTGTGAAAAATTAGTGGAACTTGGTTGGGAAGTGATGACACATCCACCATATAGCCCTGACCTTGCACCATCAGATTATCATATATTTCAAAGTTTGCAAAATTCTTTGAATGGTAAAGCTTTCAATAATGACGATGACCTGAAATTGCACTTGCTTCAGTTTTTGACTAAGGACCAGAAGTTCTATGAGCGCAAAATCATGAAGTTGCCAGAAAGATGAGAAAAGGTTATTGAATAAAATGGGAAATATATAGTTGATTAAAGTTCATTCCTTGTATGGAAAAAAATGACTTATTTCACACTAAAAAACTGAAATTACTTTCTTGCCAACCCAATAGATAGCTGGCTAGCTAGATAGACAGATAAATTGGCTGGTTAGTTGCTTGCTTGCTTGCTTGCTTGCCAGCCTGCCTGCCTTCCTGCCTGCCCCTTCAATACTGTTTATGTGGATTTTTTTTATATCTTTTCAAAAATCAAATGTTTCAGAAAAATATACAATTTCATCATAGTTTTCAAAATAACCACAGAATTCCCACAGGTAGTGCTAGTTGTTATTGATATTTTAGAAAGATTTAAGGTGGCGAGCTGGCAGAATTGTTAGCATGATGGGCAAAACGCTTAGTGATATTTCATCTGTCTTCATGTTCTGAGTTCAAATTCCTCTGAGGTTGATTTTCATCCTGTTAGGGTCAATAAAATAAGTATCAGTTGAGCACTGGGGTCACTGTAATTGACTAAACCCTCCCTTGAATTTGCCGGCCTCTGTGCCAGAATTTGAAATCAGTATTTTAGAAAGATTATTTCTTTGAGACAATTATTTGTTTTAATGTGAGGAACATTTTTTGTTATTAGTTGACAGGAGGAAAAGCAAAGTTAACCTTGGTGGAAAATCTATCTTATTTTTCCACTGGGACATTTAGTGGGATGGAGTGGTGGTGGTGGCAGTGGGGACTTACATAGACCCAAATGAGGAAAGAAAAAAAAAATGAATGAAATAAAATGTATACATGGTATACAATTATACAGCTGATACAGTAGTCCTGGTATAGACAGATTTCCAATTAGGGTCAGCTAGGGGATGACACAGATCCAAGTTCACTCTGAGCACCAAAGGCAAGTCACTTCTCGAAAGTACTGGTTCATGTTTAGAGAAGTTCCATCTACTCTCACCATTTTCGACACTTCTCTCTCCACCTTTGCCTTCTTTTCCAAGTGTCCAAGTGGAACCTGAAACCATGAAGCTTTGACTGGAAAGGACATTTTTTACCCTCAGTCCTTCCAGCCTCAGTTACTACATGACCACTTTTACTGTAGCTACCAGGCAGTGGAAAACTGCTTACCTTGCCTGATTAAAGGAGAGTGGCAAGTTGAATATTGATTTCTGTATGAATCACAAGACCATGAATTTTTGTAGGGAGACATCTGGAATTAAAACAACTTCAGCAGTTAAATGGTACCCGTTTTATTCATTCAAGTAAATTTGAACATAGGACACAAATGGTTATAGCTAAATTCCACAACACAACAAATGTATATTCCAACTATTCCACGACCTCTGTATAAACATCTAGTAATCTAACCAACATCACCTGATTGTCCATTTGTTGCTTATAGCTTGGTACTTACATAAGAAATCAATAATATAGGAATAAGATATCTTCACTTCCATCAGATCATTCTAGAACAAAACTCAGAAACAGTTCACTCGATTATTAATGTCTTCTTGCCATCATCATTTTGTCCCATTGTCTGTTGCTCGTTTGATTTCAGTGTTCATAGCAGATTGGATGTTAAACCTTCTCTACAACTTCTAATTTTCCTTTCTTATTTGAAGGGATGTAGTCCAATAATTGCTTTTAAGAGAGCAGCCTGTATAAGCCATCAGCTTATCAAAAATAGAAATACACTCAGAATTTACAAAGAAGTAACATAGAGGTGTCAATTACGAACTGTTTTTTACCTTTAAAACTTTGCTGCTCATTATGTTTTTTTTAACTAATTATTATTACATATAGGAAATCTGATTAAATTCATTTTACATTTCTTTTTCAGTGAGATGGCTGGTGATGTAGCTCCTTTAGATTGGCAGGGAAAACTCCCCATAACATACAGAATAGGTCCAGGTCATGTAAATTCTTCATTGTAAGTACTCATTTATTTCTTTTGATTTTTTTTTTTTTTTAGTTGGTAACCAAGTCAGTGTTGATGCCATACAAACTGTCTGTTGAAAACATTGGTGAATATTTCTAGTAACACATTTGGTACTTTATTTTAACCTCATAATTAATATTTTAACCTCATAATTAATAATGCTTAGAACACCACCTTCAGTAAATGCATATGCTTAAGCACACACACACACATGCAGATGTGCACACACATATCAATAAACATTGTTTAAGAAAAAAGACAAGTCACAAGTTCAGGTTAAGTACTCAATAACCTATTGCAGTGTGCAGATATATATTTATTCACCTACAAGAAAAGTTGTGTTTCTTTTGAGTAAATCATCTGATATTGTGTGTGTTGGTGTCGTCGTCATCATCATCATCATTACTGCTTAACACCAGTTCTCCATGCTAACATAGGTTGGATGATTTGACAGGATCTGATGTACCTGATGACTTATCATGCTCCATTGTCTGCTTTAGCATGTGGTCCCTATGGCTGGATGCCTTTTCCTTATGCCAACCACTTTACAAAGTATACAAGGTGCTTTCTGCGTCATGGTAAACCTATTGGCCACAGTAGTACAGCTTCAACAGAAGCAACAGGAACAACTACAGGAGTTGTAAAAACAAATACTACAACAACAATTAATTGAGTTACAGTCGGCGATGTCTGAAAATCCAGTAAGCTTGTTAATGCCAGATGGCGTGGTTAATGTAATTTCTAAATTTATGTGTAATCCAGAGAAGGGTACAACATTTCCTGTGTATTATAGAAGATATGAAGTAATTTTTAACAAGTGAAAGACATGGTCAGAAGAGCAGGAAGTAACTCTTTTACTACTCAAGGTAGCTCCTGCTGAACATCAGTGTTACTATAACTTCATTCTGCCCCAAAAGTCAAGTGAGATTGGTTTCCTAGAAACTGTGGAACTGCTTTCAAAAATTTTTTGTGATAGAAGTTCATTATTCAACACCAGAATGGAGTGCTGAAACTTAACAAAATGAAGAGCATGATTTTATCACCTACACTGTACTACTCAACTGGATGTGCAAAAATTTCAAACTCCAGGATCTCACTCAGGTTATGTTCAAATCACTTATCTTTGTGCAAGGACTTTTTGCACCTGAAAATGAAAATAGAGAAATTTGGGCAAGGATTCTCTTGAAAATGGAGCAAGCAAACCAGGATTTATATCCACAGACCATTGCAGAAGAATGTCAGACTATGGTAAATCTTAAACATGACATGAAAAAAATACAAGATAATATGTGCTGTGCGTGAGAAGACCCGGCAAGCCAAGTGAGATCGTTGCCAGGGCCCCTGGACTGGCTCTTGTGCGGGTGGCACATAAGATGTACCATTTTGAGCGTGACCGTTGCCAGTGCCGCCTGACTGGCCTTCGTAGGGTTTTCGAGCGAGATCGTTGCCAGTGCCCCTGGACTGGCTTTTGTGCGGGTGGCACATAAAAGACACCATTTTGAGCGTGGCCGTTGCCAGTACCGCCTGACTGGCCTTCGTGCGGGTGACACGTAAAAGCACCCACTACACTCTCTGAGTGGTTGGCGTTAGGAAGGGCATCCAGTTGTAGAAACTCTGCCAAATTAGATTGGAGCCTAGTGTTGCCATCCGGTTTCACCAGTCCTCAGTCAAATCGTCCAACCCATGCTAGCATGGAAAGCGGATGTTAATCGACGAAAGACTCTGAAAAATCCAAATGTGTCATTCCGAGAAGCACAATAAAAAAAAAGTGTCAGGCCTCAATCTGTATTATGGTTGTGGAGGCCTACACTATAAAAAGGATTGTCCTTTTAAAAACAAAAAGTGCTATAGTTGTCAGAAGCTGAGATATAAGAGTTTTCATTGTAGAACAAGACTACAAGGCTCAAACACAAAAAGTTCTAAGGTGTTTTCAGCAGAGAGTGCTTGCAATGGAAAAACAAGAAAATCTGTGCACATAAAAATAAATGATGTGAATACCAAATTACAGTTAGACACAGGTAGTGACATCTCGATTATAAATGCAGATACTTAGAAAACAATTGATAAACCAAGATTACTAAAACAGCGAAAATAGCGTGTGGTATAACAGGCGATAAATTACATTTCATGGGCAAAACATATATTGACGTTACATTTCTAGGAGAGACATGCAAAGCAAAATTATTCATTGTGGATAATACAATCAATCTGTTTGGTATGAATTAGTTACAACTATTCAATTTATGGCACCTCCCCATAAATTTTTACTGCAATAACATAAATGGTTGTCCCATTAAAAACAAGTCTTTGGAAGAACTGAAGAAAAAATTGTAAAATATGTTCTCGCAAGTGTTATCAGAGGATTTAGGTCTCTGTAGAAAGATGGAAGCCAATTTCCAAGTACGTGAAAATGCTGTATCTGTATTTAAAGCAAACAGAAAAGTACCATTTGTGGCAATTGAAACTGTAAATGAAGTGTTGGACAGACTCAAAAAGAATGGAGTCATCAAAAAAGTGGATTATTTGAAGTGAACAGCACCCAAGGTATGTATTAAAAACAAGTGTGCTGATTTTTCTATAGGAGTGAATGACTGCTTAAAAACATATTACCACCCACTCACAACTGTAGAGGACATTTTTTAAAAGTTAAATAGTGGAAAATTTTTTTCCAAATTAGGTCTGTCTGAAGTCTATTTACAGATAAAAATAAATGAAAAATGCTCAAAGTATTTAACAATAAATACACACGCTTACTTTTTGGATTAAAAGTTGCACCAGCAATATTCCAGCAAATCATAGAAACTATGTTATCTGATTATGAATTTGCAATCCCATACTTGGATGATATTTTGATCAAGAGTAATTCTCATGAACAGCATGTGGAACGCATAAAAGCTGTGTTTAAGAAAAGTTTTCAGGTTCACTTTGAGTGAAGAAAAATTCGAATTCTTTCTACCCCAAATTAAGTACTTAGTGCAAATAATTGATAAAAGTGGTAGAAGTCCTGACTCATCAAGGGCAGACACAATAAGGAATATGCCTGCGCTGACAAATATTCAAACTTTACAAGCATTTCATGTGTTGGTAAACTATTATCAAAGCTACATTCCTAATATGCACAAGTTAAGAGTTCCATTTAACGACTTATTAAGAAATGGAGTAAAGTGGAATTGGTCCACTAAATGCCAGAACATTTTTGAAGGAATAAAAGAAATTCTAATTTCAGACTTGTCGTTAGCACATTTCAATCAGGAAATGGACATCATTGTAGCATCTGATGCTTCCGAGCACAGATTAGGTGCAGTTCTACTTCATAAATATGAAGAAGGAAGCGATATAGTCAAATTGAAAAGGAGGCCCTAGCAATTATTTTTGCAGTTAAAAAATTTCACAGGTTTCTGCATGGCAAAAGTTTTTTTATTACAAACAGACCATAGACTTTTGCTGACGATTTATGGATCTAAAAAGGGGTTACTGACTCATACTGCAAAATGCCTGCAACATTGGGGTGTAATATTACTACATTGATAATTTCAAAATGCAATACATTCTATAAAAAAAAAAATCAGTCATACAGACTGCCTTTCAAGATTAATTCCAAATAATATGGAAGCACTAGAAGAGATTGTTATAGTCACACTGCAGGCAGAAAATGAAATTAAAAGTGATATGAAAATGTTATCCAAGAACTACCAGTGAGAAGCATGGGATATAAGAATGAAAGCTATAAGTGATGTGTATATTACGAAAATAAAAGAATCTTTAAAAAATAAACAAAATGAAAATTCAGATGCCAGTAGTTTTTCAATTTGCGACGATATTCGGATGTATGTCCAAAGAGTGGTGGTTCCAGCTACATTACAAAAAGATGTATTGCAACAATTCCACAGTGGACATCCAGGAATGGCAAAGATGAAGGCTCTAAAGAGGAGCTATGTCTATTAGCCATCTATGGACGGAGATATTGAAAACTTGATGAGAACTTGCCGAGGTTGCGCACTCACAGCCAAAGCCCCATCAGTAAAATATCAATCATGGCCAGAGACAGAGAACCCATGGTCTAGGTTACACATTGACTATGCTAGTTTCAGACAACGGAACGCAGTTCTCTGGGTGTGGATTCAAGAACTTTTGTAACAGCATGCAATAAAGCATATTTGCACTCCACCCTACCACCCAAGGTCAAACAGACAGGTAGAAAGATTTCTGGACACCTTTAAGAGAGCGTTAAGAAAAGCGAGGAATGAATTCAGTAATGATGAAGCACTGACAAATTTCTTAAGAATATACAGAGTGACCCTCACTCCAAGTACAAATTCAGGGAAGTATCCTGCAGAATTGGTGTTCGCAAGAAGAATAAAATCCATTTTTGATAAACCAAAACCAGAGAGAAAAGAGATAAAGGAAATACAAAAGAGCCAACAAAATACATCGAGATAGGTGATAAAGTGCATTTCAAAACCTATAGAAATGGTAAAGAAGGCTGGAAAGATGGCCTTGTTACCAGAAAAATTGGAAGTATGATGTATCTAATTAAAGGGTCACATGGCGAACATAAGAGACATTTAAACCAACTAAGGAAGAGGCATCCTTAAGATCTGGGAGAAATTCCCATGGAAGTATTCTGTGAAATAGTCTATGTACTAGTACCAAAAGTAATAGAGTCCCATAGAGCCAGCATGAGAGAAAGAAAGTAGACCAAACACTGTGAGATAATACCCAAGTGAAAGAGATACTCTTTTACTCTTTTACTTGTTTCAGTCATTTGACTGCGGCCATGCTGGAGTACCGCCTTTAGTCAAGCAAATCGACCCCAGGACTTATTCTTTGTAAGCCTAGTACTTATTCTATCAGGCTCCTTTGCCGAACCGCTTACTTACAGGGACGTAAATACACCAGCATTGGTTGTCAAACGATGTTGGAGGGACAAACACATACACACACATACATATATATGACGGGCTTCTTTCAGTTTCCGTCTATCAAATCCACTCACAAGGCTTTGGTAGGCCCGAGGCTATAGTAGAAGACACT
>NC_068998.1:35237054-35243468 GCF_001194135.2 Octopus bimaculoides
TTCCGTCTATCAAATCCACTCACAAGGCTTTGGTAGGCCCGAGGCTATAGTAGAAGACACTTGCTCAAGGTGCCACGCAGTGGGAATGAACCCGGAACCATGTGGTTGGTAAGCAAGCTACTTACCACACAGCCACTCCTGCACCTACTAAAAATAAATAAATAAACAAAAAGAAAGAAAGAATTTCTTTATTCCTTTGCAACACAAAATCTCAAAACAGGAGATGTTGCGCTAGTGTATGATGCCCCCTGGTGAAAATGAACTGGATCACTACATGTATACAGTAGCAATCTGAGTAAGTGAAATAGTTTGTTAGTTCCACCATTCATGTGTTTATAGTTCAAAGCTGGAGTGCAAAGTTTACAGTTCGAGTTAGCATGTTGGATTATTGGTTCTTCAAAAATTGTTGATACGTTCCTTGTGGTTACTGCTGTTTGTTTCAATTATATTGTTATTACACTGTTGCAGTATATTTGTTTATCCATAAGGATATAACATGGATGAGAGGATTTACCTAACAAGAAACTGGTTGGAGCTTATTGCTTATTTCCAGTCTAACGAGTCTGTCACCTCAGACAAAGTCAGCTGTTATTGTGGCAAGTGAATAAATTCTTGAAGTCTCGCAAGTATAGCATGAGGTGTCATGCCAGATATATGGAGGATAATGCAATGATCAAATGAACCATTGAAAACTGTTGTGACAACCAGTTTATCTTAGAACCTGTAAGATTGTCTCAATTGGATGGGAAAGGACTGACTATTTAACTTGTATTTCTTTAAGATGAGTTATTCATTATGGAATGTTATTGTGGTGAAGACATAGCTGAAAACAATTCCTTACCTCGTAAATCATGTAGCACTGCAACAAAAACAGAAAAGTGCAAAAACATGATATGGGACCAAACAGTAATGCATCATAAGCTTCAACCCACAACATTAAAAAATTATAAATGTATGTCACATAACCCCACATGCAACAGTTAATGAAATCAGCAAACTATCAAATGAGACCCCAAACAACACACACAAGTCTGTGCTTCTCTGTCAATGACTCTCAATTGAAAGGGAATATACCTTGTATAATGAGGTGTATGCAACTTATATAATATTTACTGGGGGGAAAACATTGTTTTCAAATATTTTATTTCTTTTCTCTTGATATAAATTATGTTGTCTGTAAACAAGTGTCAGGAATAAATTAATAGTGTTTCTAAGATATATGACTTAATTGTTCAATCTATTGAACTCAGGAGAATGTAGAACTACTAAAGTAAAAAAAAATAATTGATTAATTCTTAAATAGACTTGGAACGTTTTATTTTAAATGGGAAGAAATGAGATCTGATGATAATGTCTTTGTAAAAGACTCTGTAGTTTGTTTTAAATAGTTTGATCTGGAGGAAGGAACAATGCCCATAACCTTTTTAAGCTCTTCAAGACAGTTAAAGTTAATGAGGTTGATGTTCATCTTGAATTACTCCTTGCGAGCTGACATCTGTAGGTGAAACAGTAGTAAGGAGAGAACTTCAGAGAATTGATGTTCTGAGAAGAAAACCTTGAGTGTCATAGTTTATACAAGGCTTGGAGAAAAAGAAACACAATATGGTTGATGAAGATGAAAAGTGAAGAGACAAGTGAGTTGGGTGGAGACTTAGCTGGAGGTGATATGGGACCAACCAGTGTCACTGTAGTAACAATATTAAAAGCAGAGCAAGGTAACCCCACACCCGTGCTTGGAGTATATTGGTAGTAGTTGTGGCAATAACAGACACAAGCCTTTTCAATGTCAACGGCTTTTGGAAGTTAAAGGAAATTTTACTATCACACTAAAGCACTGGAATTATATATTCAGTGTATGATAGTTGTTTAATTCTACTCCTACTGGTTGTTGGCTTTTTAGCCCTAGGTCAACCTTGATTAAGCAAGCATATAAATAGTCAAACCGACTGAAAAATGTAACTAACTGATCCTTATATCTACATATTTCATGTCTTGCTGATGGCCATATTGCACATTCTGATGGCAGTGTTTGGTTATATTTGATGCAGTGTAGCAATCTGTACTTCAGCCTAGACCACCCCATTTTTTCATATATCCATGACTACATCATTCAATGTATGTTTGTGCTTTTAAAGTAGCAGGGTTAGAGAGCAATTTGGTTGCTATTTCTAGCATTGTGAACAACCTTATAAAGGCTTCTTCATTGGCATGTCTGTATATCTGTAGATTCCAGTGGTAGTCAGAATGAAATTGGTCAAAGTGAACTCAGTCCATATGTGATTGCTGCTCAGAGGCCTTTATGAAGTCACTCAGTTTGCTAGAAATAATAACCCAGATCTCCTTCAAATTTCACACTATTGTCTTAGCAGTTGTTGGCCACCTCTATTTTATATGTATATCATACATCATTTATTTTCAGTTTTCCTTATGATATCAACAGACTTGTTTTGCTATCTTATAGTATGTCTGTGTGTTTAAATTTTGTCCTGGTCATATATGTTGTGAGTACTTCTAGTACACTGTTCAGATATTTCTATCCATTTTACACTGTGTACTCTAACTGGTATATAAAGATGAGAAATTTAAAAAATCTGTTCAAATTTTTAACCTGAGAATTTGAATTCCATATTTTCTGTACTACAGTATTATAGTTTGACTGTCACCGTAGAGCCTGTCCAAATGTACCTCACCACTGCATCCATCATCTAAGCAGCTGTACAATACCTTTACTATCTTAACCTCATTTCCATAATGGCTTATTTAAAGTAGTGTGGAATGTTACTATAGTGACAATGTTACTTAAAGGGAAATGAATAATGTATCCTAAATATTTTAACAGCTGCAAATAGTCATATGTTTCTTGTTATGTAATCAACATTTAACAAGGATGGAGGAGAAATACCCAGAATAATTGTGGGATGGTGTTGTCCTTCAGGATATGTTGGCCAAAATGATTCAATAAAGAAGAACAAATAAAATAACTGATAGCAGGAAAGGATTATGGCTGCCTTACAGTGTTCGCAAACAATATTAAACCTCATTCCAATATAATGACCATGTAGTTTTTACACTCTATGCTATGCAATAATAATTGCTACAGCTTCAGAATAAACATTAAAACAAACTGTTTATATGTTTGTTAATGGTTTAAATTATTTCATATATTGTCTGTTCATATTGTAATATTACAATATGAACAGAACAAACAGAGACTGATGAAAAATATTCAGCAAGACATTATAATTTAGGCATTCTTGAAATGAAGTTGACACAGATGTTCTTTATCTCATATCCATGAATAGAAAACATTTTGAAGTGCTAGCATAAAATTACGGGAAAAAACTTCCGTCATTCCTGTCCTTTATGATTTTTGTGATTGTCAGAAACACCACCTCCATTTTAATATTTTTGATTTTATAGAACAAATAAACTTTTTCTTCATATCAAATTTCTAATGTATGTAGTTAATTGTTTTAAGATTTCTCTAAAATGTATCCTGTTTTAGTTTTTTTTTTTTGTTTGTGATTCAGAAGATATTTTCAACAAAATATGATACAATTCAAAATATGTTCATGATGTGATTGTTATTTACAGTTAAACATGTCATGCTTAGGCAGTGGCTTACATTTGGAAATTGAGAAAATTAGCTTTTGAAGGATGTTGTTGATATATAATGATTAGAAAATGGATCTGACATAAACAGATATCATATATACACACAGATGTCTACATTTATGTCTGTATGTGTAAGTGTATATATGTGTGTGTTTGTATGCGTGTGTGTGTGTGTATATATATATATATATATATATATATATATATATATATATATATATATATATATATATATATATATACATATATACATACATACACACACATGCGCACACACGCACACTCACTTTATAAGCTAATTATGCTCTACAGCTGTTTCAATAGACTAAAAGCATCATCATTTAAATTGCTACATAATCAACACACATAATTTATCGATTATGTATGTAATTTCTTGCTGTTTTTTTCGGAATATGGATTTACTAGGAGGAGGGGATTCCCAGTCCCCTCGCTCCTGTCCCTTCTAGTCGCCTTTTATGCCATGCAAGGAATACAGCGACTGCATTCTACTGATCCCCCCACTACCAGTCACATCAGGGTTTGACAGTTAACCCATAGCTGGGACCCTTATAGGTGCTACCACTCCAGGCCAGAGTAGACCTGGGAACAATGGTGGCTAAGATGTGGTTCCACACTCCTCAGACCCTGAAACCAGGGCCCCAGGGTCCCACTAACAGATGTAATTTATAGTCATACCTGAGACAGTGGTGGTTAGAGGTGTTGGGGTGAGAGAGGCAAGAGAGTTTATAAATGATAGGAAAGCTTGGAGGGTGTTTGTGGATGGATGAGTGAATTTGATGTTGTTCAAGGGTTACGGAACCAGCGTGATGCGGCAGGAGTAAATCAGCATATGCTGTCAGGCCCCACTGCTGATATTGGGGGTTGTGTTCTATGCCTTGACCTGAATATAGAATGGAGCTTGCCTCTTTGAGCTGGGAAATGAATGGAATGCTTGGTGTGTGTCTTGTTGTGGCTATCCCATCCCCAAAAATGGGGAAGAGGCCTGGGTATAAAAAAAACATATATGATCTATTTATGTTACCCACTTCCTCATGAGGAGACAAATCAAAAGTGAGAAAAATTAACATATTTGCCAATTTTGTGTATACATGCAAATTTATTCTTCGCTGTAATAATGTATTGGAGTTTAACGATGTGTTATGAGTTGAGCCCTTGAATACTGTGAATGTGATTTATAGCATTTTTACATCAATTCACTATATAGATGAACAGCAGGCGGAGAGTTATACATACAGGTGTATAGATATAAATGTTTTCTTGGGAACCTTCTAAACATTTGAAAGAATATATTTCACATGTTCTTTCACAGTTAACTACTCTTGTGCTTACAGCAGGTATCTGTATTTTTCTCCTGCATGCCAAGTATGGCCACTTTTACAATGGTAGTAGGTTCTCATCTCCTTTCCTGCTCACTAAAACTTTAGTCTTTACTAGATTTATATCTAACCTCTTCTGTCTTTCACTTCAATGTTTAGAATTTTCTTTCTAAATATTTTACCTGTTCTGCTATGAGACCTAGATCATTGACTTACCTGGACAACCAATCTTAAAAAATTCTGCTGAGAAAATACAATAAAGAGAAGTCAGTTAATAATTGAAATCTGTTGGATACCAACTTCCAGGCTAAATTTGTTACTGAACTCATTGTTAACTCTTAACTTGCTGATAGCACATCTGTATATGGCTTGTCACATGTCAACTATTTACCTCTAGTTTTCTTAGTGAGTGGAATTTTGTCAAAGGCTTTCTTCGGGTGGATTAGATACAGTGGTTTACTCACATCCAAGTTGTTTCGCTAGGAAGAATTCTTTGGTGGTATAGATATAAACCCTAACTGCATGGCAAATAGCTTTGATAACTTTTGTTACTTGAGTGACCTAGTTAGCATTAGAGATGGTTGTTCTCAAAACATGATATACTGAGTATTCCAGATAGATATAGAGTTTTGTATTCTTTTATGCTGAGTAAATCTTGTGTCCTTGCTAGATTTAGGTTGAGGTTTCTTGGTTCTAGACTTTCTGGCCACATTTGAGATATCTTCTCTAAATCATTGTTAGACTCAGCTTTGAAAACTAGTTCTTCGGTGTTCAGAAGTTCCTACAGTCAGCCAGTCTTAGAAACCTGTTTTAGCATGGAGAAGCTATAATAAATAAGAAGAGGCTGAAAATTGAAGCCTGATGGATATCCATATGCATCTAAATCCCATGCTGATCCCATTGTTGACCCTCACTTTGCTGATAGCATCCCTGGACATGACTCAGACATCTTTAACCTACCTCTAGTTTTCTAAACCAGGCAAAGCATGTTCAAACATTTACACACTTACACACACCACTCTTTCTCATATCAGTTCATAGGACAGCACTCCTAAGGGCTAAAAACGGTTTTCATTTTCTCCACTCCATTTTTTAAACTTCTGTTTTCTTTCTTCTTCCTCTCTCTCTCTCTCTCTCTCTTTATCTCTCTCTCTCTCTCTCTCTCTCTCTCTCTCATATACGGAAGGACATCAAAGACATTTTTTTCCCTATCATTCAAACATTAAGCTAACACCTTATATATATCATACTGTGTTTTCTCTATGTTTTGTTTACTGTTTTTTTGCTTTATACATAGATACACACACATTTTTTCATACTTTTAGTAATATTAGTAGCAGCCGCTATCTCACCACTCTTCTCTTTCTCCCCCTTCTCTCTCCCTCATGCATATATGCACACACACACACACATATATATATATATATATATATATATATATATATATGTGTGTGTGTGTGTG
>NC_068998.1:35243863-35244644 GCF_001194135.2 Octopus bimaculoides
ATATGTATATATATATATATACATACATACATGTTATATATATATATACATATACACAGATATATATATACATATATATATATATACACATATATATATGTATGCATGTATGTATTGAAAGGGCTTGTAACATTACTAGTTACCATAATCAGATGAGGACTCAAGATGCATAAACAAGTCTAAGACAAAATAGTTATTAATGCTATTGTTTCATGATAAATTGCAGTATGTTTTGATCTTGGAATCACCTCTAACAAATGGATCGAGTAAGAGAATATATATTCATGGAATGCATCTATGGAAAATTTTGAAGAGAAAAATCTGATACAAAAAACAAGGATGTAAGAGTTGAAGATTTCATTAACAGAGAGCTTCTGTTTCTAGGTTTCAGTCCAGATGCAATTTGCTTGCAAATACCTATGTGCGTGTTTATAGGAATAAAGTAGTGATAGCAGCAAAGAGAGAAAGAGAGAGAGGGGGGAGTGGTGATTGAGAGGTAGAAAAGGACAGAAGACAACTGAAAAAAATGTATTAAAGGCAGAGAGAGAGCGGAGAGGCGGGGGAGATTTGAGGAAGAGGAGAAGAAAGTTTCTTCGGTAAAGATTTTCATTCCATAGATTTTCGTTCAGGCAGATTTTATTTGAAAGAAATGCATGATAAGATGAAAGGGTATTGAAAAGTAAGGAGAAACACAGAGAGAGAGAGCCTAAGTTCTGTATATATATATATTTTCATTTTCATTTTCATTTTATCCAGTTTCAGCTCATGAGCTGTGGCCATG
>NC_068998.1:35244670-35246817 GCF_001194135.2 Octopus bimaculoides
TATATATATATATATATATATATATATTTATTTATTTATTTATTCATTTATTTATTTATTTATGAGAATAAGATGTATAATGAAAGAATGAAGCAAAGAAATCAATGAGTGACAAAAATGAGTGAGATTAAGAACATTGTATGGAAAAGTTAATATGTATGAAGCTCAAGGTGTGAATAAGTCAGATTAGGAAAGAGTCATTGACTTAATGAATATAATCTCGTGTAAATGGTAAAGAAATCTAGTGTAAATGTATGCAACAAAAATACAGTACCTTAAATGCTTCATATTTGTGTGTGTGTATACACACACATTTATATAGATATATTCATACATACACACATATACATACATATATACACATATATACAAACATATATATATATATATATACATATATATATGTACATACACACACATATATATATATACATGCACACATATATTTGCATAGATATATATATATATATGTATGTATGTATCTATCTCTCTCTCTATATATATATATATTCCAAATTTGTGTGAATGTGTACAGAATAATATATCAGTTGAATAAAGTTAAAACATGGTCTGGTTTTCACTTTTTCTTTTATTTTGTGGCATTTTAATATTAAAAAATATTTTGTAATATTCATTAAGTTAAATTAGCGCTTTCATACATTTGGTAGTAATCATTAGATTTCAAAATGTATGTAACTGACAGTTGAGTTCTTGATAACTGTAGTACCTCTTAGAATGCTCCAACAGGCTGAATTTATGGAATACGGTTTTGACCAATCCACATGCAGCTTAAACGTCATGCTTTACCAGGCGTACCGATATTCTGTAATCTGTTTATAATCATATGTTAAAGGTATCTTTTAATCCACCTCATTAACTGATTGTTATATTATTGTTGTTATTTCCATTCAGAACAGGTTTGAACATTATAATAAACCGTTTTTCCTTTATCTTTCTTCCATTCTCACTTGTGTCATGGAGTTTGTGGAAAGGGAAAATTCAAAACATTTTCTAACCACTTGTTTCTATATGTTTGCTCAATGGAACTTGGTGAACATTGGTGTTCCGAATTTGTTGTCTGTGGACTCATGAGTGTTCCAATAATGCATTCCCTGTTTTGCTTTTATATAGTTACTTGCAATTCAGGCATTTAATGCAGTAGATCAAATTTGAGCTTTTGCAGTTCATATCTGCATTTGTGAAAATCTGTCCATTTTTTATTCTAATGGATCTACTTGTATGTATGCATTGACACCTTTTCACATCTGTTATCATTACACTTGGATATTGTGAATGTCTTATCCTGTTTGTTCATATTGAATTTTGCCTTTGTTAATAGTTTCTTTAGGTTATGTGGTTGTCTTTTGCTTAAAATGTTTGATTAGTTATTATGTTTTTAAATTTTTTACTTTGTTTTATGATTGGTAAATTTGTTTTGATGATGCTAAAAATGTTTTGGTGATGTGTATTGTGTGTTACTAGAAATGGTATTGTGTTCTGTTGATGGATTCGTCTTTTTGTGGTGCCTTAAGTTGTTCTATAGGTATCTCATTTGCTCATTGTATGCTATTTTCTATAAGTAAGAGAGGGTAATTTTGCTTGAGCCAGAAATCTTTTGAGTTCTATAAGTCATGTGTTTCTGGTATTTGGATCATTTACAATGGTACAAATTTTCTTGGTTAGACAGTATGGGATGTTGCGTTTTGTGTATGTTGGATGACATGATTTGAAATTTAGATACTAGTGTGTATCTGTGCTTTTGTAATAAATATCAGTTGTGATTGTAGTGTTGTTTTTAATTACCATTATGTCAAGAGATGGTAATTATGTGTTGCTCATTTCGCTTGTGAATTTGAGACTAGGGTGTAGTTTGTTGAGGAGGGTGCTGAATTCTTCCAGATTTTCTAGGGGTTTGGTCCAAATTAGGAAACAATCATCAAGGTATCTTTTCCATGTGTCCTCTATATGTCTTTTAAAGGTCATGCTGTAGTTTTCTTCAATTTTGTTATTTAGGTTTTGTTGAAAAGGAATGTATTGTTTTTGAAGATGATTTACTACCAAATGCGTGAAAGCACTAATTGAGCTTTATGAACATTACAAAATATTTTTTTAATGTTAAAATACCATAATAAAAAAAAACGTGAAAA
>NC_068998.1:35246991-35256357 GCF_001194135.2 Octopus bimaculoides
GTATAGTTTACAGTTCTATTATAGGTGGGAGCAGCTAAATAAGTACTCTATCCAATGAGAGATAAATATCATTTGATGTATACAATTTACAAAAGAGCTACTTACAGTTTCATGCTTTAGAGATACAATAGATTGACAGATTTATATAACATGCCATGTATCTGACAGCAATCATTCAGGTTCAGTGCATATCACTAGATGTACTTAAAAGCCAGGATGCTGGTCTTTGATAAAACATGAGAGAAAATGAGAAGTGAAAGAATGGGATGAAGGCTGATGCAAAAAGTAGAACAAGTGAGAAACTGAGTTTCTTTTGTCAAGCTGGATGATGTCAGCTGCTTTGGATTGAGCCGCTATCTCACAGGCTTTGGCCTCCTCTTTGTTATATTATTTTACACTAGCTAGATTAGTTATGATTTCTACAAACAAAAAAGGATGAAGATCTTGGTTTTCTTACCTTCCTTTTCTTTCTTCTCATTTTTTCTCATGTTTTCTCATAGACCAGCATAGTTGTTTTTAAATGCATCCAACGATATGCACTGAACCTGAAAGATTGCTCTCCAAGTTATGTACTGTATATCTGCCAATTTATTGCATCTCTAAAGCATGAAACTATTAGTTGCTCTTTTGTAAATTGTCTATATATAAATACACACATACACACACATATGCACTCACACACGCATACATAGTTTTACCAGTGTGTGAGTGTGTGAATGTTATGTGTGTTTGTAAGTATGTTTTTCTTTTTTATTTATTTCTTTTTTTCTTTCACTGATAAAATGAAAAACTGATACTTTTCAAAAGTTGCCTTTTGTATATTTGTTCTGTCTCCAATTCTCCAACACATTTTTGTCACTCCCACCATCAGATATACTAGAAAACTGAAACCAACAACACTTTATCATTAATCTAGTATATATGAATCACAGTATGTGTGTATAATGACTAACGCATACATTTCCACAGTTCTCAACCAATTTTCACCAAACTTTACACATGCATTACTTATGTCCCAAGGATGCTCATGCACTAAACATTTTACCCAGAGCTCCCACATAAATGGATCTAAATGGACATAGCTTTTTTGCATGTAAGGTCTTCCACACTTTTTTAATCTTTTTATAAAAGTGAAAGGATTTTGCCTATTTATTTCGACTGTCTACCTGCCATGGTGATTAAATTAACTAGGAACATTGTACGCGATGAATATCCAATACCAAACAATCCTAATCTCCATATTTAAGCTGCACTAAAGTTTGGCCAGCTTACCTTTACCTATTCTGAGTTCCTTGAAAGGTGATGTTCCCTTCCTTCTCTTCTATTTGTTGATACCTTTGTTTACCTACCAATGCATTGTCTCACTTTAAGAATGCTTATTAACCCATCCTTATGATATTTTGACTGGTGTCCATTGTTTCAAATACATTTTAGCATTGTCATTCTAGCCTTTTTTAAACAATCACATATCATTCGTCCCAAAGAATTAACCTTTAAATAAGAGTTTTGCTTCGACTAGTGAAAGCTATATGTATCTTTCAGAAAGCTCCATATCAATTTAACTTTATGCAACATTCACTGATAGTTTATGCACAGACTATGTGGGAAGACAGAATAAAGGGGCTTTTGTTAGCTTATCTCACTGAAAAAATAACTCCTTTTGTTATTGAAAAAAATAAACTCACAGGGAGGAAGCTTCGACATCTTCCATCAATTTCCTTACACCATTACGTGGCTATTTCTGACAAGAAATTTCACTTTCAAGTAAGACAACTATATTTTGTAGTCATTATCTGTAATCTGCTCCCAAAACACTTCAGCAGTTTTGCTTTAGATTACTTGCAAACTTATATGTTCTTTGATCATTAAAGTGCAACAATAACCAGCCTTCAATTTGATTTTCCATTCCTAGGTTAATCGGAAACATAGATTGCTGTACTACTCATAAATCTTCTCAATAGTTCAATTATTTGGTGAAAAAAATACCACTAAAGCAACTTAAACTGTCCAAAGGACAGTTGCATTTACTTGGAACAATATAAAATATATAAGTAAATTAATATATCTATATTGTCTCAATTCACCTAAATATTAGATGGTACCAAAGTTCCTGAGAATTTTAACTATGATGGACTAATGTTTACCATGACAAAATCTAATGCTATTAAAGTGGATCTAAATCTAAGAACAGGTTCTTAAGATATATTCTGGGAATTCTGAAGATATTTGTATTACATTAGTTTATAGTACTCTTTTACTTGTTTCTGTCATTTGACTGTGGCCATGCTGGAGCACCGCCTTTAATCAAGCAAATCGACCCCAGGACTTATTCTTTGTAAGCCTAGTACTTATTCTGTCAGTCTGTTTTGCCGAACCGGTAAGTAACAGAGACGTAAACACACAAGCATTGGTTGTCAAGCAATGCTGGGGGACAAACACAGACACACAAACATATACACACACATATATATATATATATATATATAATATATATATATATATATATATATATATATATATACATATATACGACGGGCCTCTTTCAGTTTCCGTCTACCAAATCCACTGACAAGGCTTTGGTCGGCCTGAGGCTATAGTAGAAGACACTTGCCCAAGGTGCCATGCAGTGGGACTGAGCCCAGCATCATGCGGTTCGTAAGCAAGCTACTTACCATACAGCAACTCCTACGCATATTGTTTATGAAACTTTTATCCACGCAAAATCTGAATATCTTTTTATTGTTGAGATTGGGCTTTATCATAAATACTAAAATAAAATAAAAGTGAAGGTAAAAAAATGGCATCAGAATCTAAGAACATTATGGTTGTTGGTTGCATCAGCAAAAATTAGTTCAATAATGTTTGAGAAATGAAATAAGTTTTTTCACCTTAAGAAAATAATCCCAATATTTCTGATAGTCCTACCCTAGTTTACTCAAAAGGGACTGTACTTGAAATATGTCAGGATATTTTTGATCTCCTGAGATAATCTAATTCCATTTTGTGAACTTTGTGTAAATTATCTTCAGTAAAACTTCACGCAAGACATATTTCAAGATAAGGAGCAGAAAAATGGGTGAGAATGAAGAGTGTATTTGGGAAATAATTTTGCAATGGATGAAGACTTAATGATACATGTATGGAGGAGAAAGAGAGGGAGATTGGCAGAGGTATGCATTTGTTGCAAAGAAGTTTAGTATAGAATGATCTGTTTTGCACATACATGCGCATGTAGAGAGAGAGAGAGAGTGCATTCAGATAATGAGCAGTGAGGACTGAGACAGTTTGTGGACTCTGGTTTGAATTTGTAGTACTGCAGTGAGTTCTATAGTACCTCAGAAAGATTTGAACTCTGTATTGCAAGTTAAGAAAACAGTTATCTGTTTTGAAGTGTTTTCTTTAGTTACTGAGGTAAGTTGGTCCTATCCTTTGTACCATTTTGAACTGTTTTTTCCCCTCGTGATAATAACAATAAGAATAAAAATAATAATAATAATAATTCTTTCTTTTTATTGACTACAAGGGCTAATATAAATCAAAAACATTAAAGGACAACACAAGACAATAAACAAAGGGTTTTAGAAAAAATAAGTCCGTGTAAACATTTCATAACGAAGATAACAATATAACTAGTAAAAACTGCCAATAGGGAGAGGTGCTTTGAAGATTACTCGTGGAAAACCCATAGAAGCTAATGGTGCCTGGTCAACAGGGCGAGAGCCCTTTCTCCCTTTTATACCTTTATTTTACAGGTGTAATCTCAGAATTGGTCTCACCTTCCTTTTCAAGTGGAACTTGAAAAAGTTGATGAGGGATTGGCCAAAGAGGAAAGTGTCTGACTTTAGCCCTTTCAAACAGGTCCACCATACCACTTCTTTTGCTACAGCCACCAGGCAAATGAAAATTGCCTTCGTCTCCTGGTTAAAGGAGGCCTGGATGGTCTACTCTAGGAGTTTTAATTTCAATGCCAGACTTGTTTGTGGGCCTTTTGGCAGACATCTACTGCAACTGGCAACAAAACGGGAGAATTTCTACTTTTGTTTGTCGAGGGGTGATGGCACTGCTGAGAAAGGACCCAAACAAGGGGGACATCATAGAAAACTTCAATAATAATAATAATAATAGTAATAATAGTAACAATAGTAGGCACTGCACACATCCTACATAAAACACTTTCAATACAGTATAAATAAGAACACCACAACAAACCACAGCAGATACCCAAAGCACACAGAGCTGCACTCAGTAGTGCAGTGAAAGCACATGATAAAAATAAGACTACTGAATAATAATAATAATAATAATAATAATAATGATGATGATAATACTGTGTTTCTTGTGGAATAAATGTCATTTCAGTGTTACTTGCAGTTTCCCAACCCTACCCTGCATGTAAAAACATGGTAGTACAGGTAACAGTAACTATTTCAGAAATACCCAGAAATATTGGTATTACTATTGTTGTTCTTAGTGTTGTGAACATTACAATGAAAACATTTTCCTAAATGGTTAATGATTAAAGCTACTTTGCTACATACTTCAGAAGTCTGTGATCATCACAACTTCTCTTTTTTTCTTCATTACTGATAATTAGCAGTCATGTAGGACTATTTGCACAATGTTTACTTCATTTTCTTCAATTTTCCCTTTGGTTCTTTTTCTTTATCTTATTATATTTGCATTTTTCTTTTGTAACAGAACAGTCAGGTTACATGTGAACAACTACGAGAACATTACAACAACATGGAATGTCATTGGATACATTAAAGGGGAATTAGAGCCAGGTAAGAGCAATCCTTACATAATATGCATAACTAACTGTTTTTTTGTGGATTGGTGTACTGTGGCTATATAATAGGACAAATGAATGCAGCTGTTCCAGAGATTTATCTCAATATTTTGTTGAAATTTACAAATTAAGCCAACATAAACTAGTGTAGTGTAACAAATACTTAAGAGAAATGCTTTTGTGTTGTGGTTTACATATATAAACATTGAAGCACCCGTTACAGATTTGTGTTGGAAAGTTAAAATATATTCATATTTGTGTGTGTGTGATTGGGGAGTAACTACTTAACAAAATCTGTGCTTTGGATATCTATCCAAAGTGATTGGTTCAGCAATGATTACTTGCATCTATTTAAATAGCATATGGAAGAATGGTAACTATATAGGCATGGCTGTGTGATACTATATCTGTTAATCTATCTGTGATTCCATTGCACCTCTTATGTGTCCATAATTTACACTGGGTGAAGTGAATGGAATTTCTTCCAGCTCCTTTCGTATATACTGAGCAGGGCCATTTACCTGATGGGAAGAAAGTTTTATCTTCTTTCTTACTAACAACAACTTTGGTCTTTGCTAGGTTAACTTTAAGACCCTTTGATCCTAGGTTTTGTTTCCATACCTGAAATTTTTCCAATTCTGCTAAAGATTCTGCTATAAGAGCAAGGTCATCAGCATATAGCAGTTCCTACAGACACTCAATTTTGAATTACTCTGTTATGACCTGGATGACTATAATGAATAAGAGTAGGCTGAGAATTGAGCCCTGGTGAGCCCCTACCTGTTTGCTAAATTCATCACTGTATTCATGGCCAACTCTCACCTTACTGACAGCACCACTGTCCTTGGCTTATACAGCTCTAACAAGCCACTCCTCTACTCCTAACTTGCTTAGAGACCACCAGAGCTGGGAACTCTGTTGTAAGCTTTTGGCCAAGTACTTTTCCTGCAGCTGTCTCACTAGGAAGATGGCATCTATGGTACTCTTCCCAGGTACAAAACCAAACTGAATCTCATCTAGTTTAATTCTATTTCTAATCAAATGAACTATAACCCTCTCAGTAGCTTTCATGACTTGGTCAAGCAATTTAATACCTCTGTAGTTGTTTCTATCTAAGGCATCACGTTTACGTGTGTAACAGCTAACTATAATACTACTACACCAGTCATTGGGGAGGGTGACTTCCTGAATAACCTGATTAATTTTATGGGTGACTAAGCTGTATCCTACACCACCAGAAACTTTAATCATCTCAGCAGTGATTCCTGATGGCCCAGGGGCTTTCCCTGTCTTCATGTCCTTAATTGCCTTATCTACTATGCTGCTATTATCTCTGATAGCTGGTCACTCAATTGGTTTGATAATTGGTTGACTCTCCTTCTCCCATTCCTTTTCCACATTTAGTAACCTTTCATAGTGACACTTCCACACATCTTTCTTCTCTGAGTCACTAAGTGCAAGTATACCATTATCCATCCGCACACCAAGCTGTAAAAACCATGCAAGAACAGGCAATGGTGCCTGTTGTGGGCCCCTGGCCTTACCAGCTCTAGTCAAACCATGTAATCCATGCCAGAGAACATTAAAAAACTCCTCCTCCTCCTCCTGATTGAATTAAAAAGACAGAGTATTCCATGGACATATGTCCTTAAAGTAATTCTGCTAGAGAATTGATGTAACAGTATGTGACAAGATTAGACTTTTGAACTACAGATTCAGTCATCCAGTGGTCTTCCACACATTTTCTGTCTACCCAGTTTCATTCATAAGAATTCGATCAACCCAAGTTCATGGTAGCTATATAACAAAATCCACACCATGGATAATTGTCATCCAAAGACATTGTTTCAGCAAAGATCATTTATAAAGAGACACTTATACCACACAGCAGGATTGAACCTGAAGCCTCATCATTGCAAAGCAGTCTTCTTAACCATTTAGGCATGCTATATGGAGGAATGGTTAAGCTACATAGTTACCAATACACTCACACACATTACATATGTGTCATGTCCTTATTGTTTAACCAAGGTCAGCTCTGCCCATCCTATATCCTTTCAGATTCAATGTTTCTAAGACTACATTTATCCTATTGTTTTCTTTATTTATTTTAAACACTAGGATGTTGTGGAAAGGAAATTTTTTTTTATTTTCCAGTGACAACACAGACATTTCCTTATTACGTGTCATATGTATATATGCTATTTCTCACGTAGCATTTAATTGGCTAAGATTCAAACATTGTACCAGTTTCATATTCAAGCTGGTCAGTTCCAGCACCTACCTTCAATGTCATTGTAAAATAAACAACCATATCACCAAAATCTTGAAACTGTGAAACTATGTATCGTTAATTCAAAACAATATGAATAAATAAGCATTATATTTGACAGAGTAATTGGAATGCTAAATGGTTAAGTCAGCTAGGTAAAGACTACACCTCCAAGTAATATTCATGTGAGGAGGAGCTGTCTTTTGCTTTGCAAACTAATGAATTAGTTAAATGGAGGATTGTGCTTCATGTGATAGATCAAAAGTGATTTTTGCTCAATTGAAATTGTAATTATGATTTTATAAGTATCAGACTCCCTTCTTTTTCCTGCATATATCCATTCAAATTTTGGTTAATTGAAATTTCAAGAGTTTTCACCTTTGCTTCCTTTGAGAGAATTTTCATTAATGCCTATGAATTTTCTTCTTTTATCATTAATTTTGTCAATCAATTTTGGTTCAGATTATGTTTCATAGCCAGCTCTTAACTACATAATCTACATAACGATGGTACCCTTGAGAAATATTCAAATGTTATTCTTTTAAATTTACTAATCAGTGGATTATTTTTGCACCAAAATTATATATCTCTCCAGGTCATTCTTTAGTTAAGCAGCTTTGTGTTGTCTATGTTATGCCATGATCTAATAGCACTCCAGCCTGTCTGGAGCTATCACCATAGCTACCTGAGATAGGATCCATTTACTCCCTTGCATATCACAACTTAAGTATTAGTCAATAAAAATATTCAGAATTATAATATTATCCCATTTGAGAAATGCTACTTTAATTTTAATTGATTAAAAACTATTGCCAGCTCACCACATTACATACGATAGCCTGAACTTATATATTCTTTATGCAGAAGAGATTCTTTGGGAGTTTTCTAGTATTACAATAAATCAGTTGTCAGATGTATAATGTTGTTCCTACCTATAGCAGTGAAGGGTATCTGTCCTGAAGTATTACCTATTTATTATTAGATAGGAATATGCCATTTCTAGAAACTGCCATTGTAGCAACTTGTTTTATATGGTAGACTTTATTTCATAGATACAAAATCCTGGTGTTAGTTGATATATGATTCACAACTAAACACTTGAAAGTGGCTTTCTTATAGAAGTGGTATTAATGAATCCATCCTCTGTGATTTAGAGTTGGAAATCAGAGAAAGATTTGATGTCTGGATGATCCACTTCAAAGTCTATTTGGTGGTCGAGGTGGTTATTCATGCTGTTTGTCTCCACCCTAAGAAGTCAACATAGATTAAATTATGTGGTTTCATCAAATTTTTGTCCCCAAAGGCTGCTCTTCATTGAACCAAACAGATAGAAATTATGGGACACCAGGCCTAAGCTATACAAGGATTGGGTGGCCACTAACTAATACAGTTTGTTAATTGCATAAAACTCATGTGTGATCATGCTATGTCATGATGAATGTGGATAATTTTCTGATTCTTGTTTGGTGTCTTCCTTCTAATGGCTTCTTCAAGCTTTTTGAATGTCTCAGTATACTGCTTGTTGTTCAAGATGCAGCCACATTCTTGAAAGTGATGGAGATACCCTTGTCATCTGCAACTATAACTTCCTGTGTCAATCATTGGCTCTTGAATTTCTTAGGCTTTGGAGAAAAGTTGGGATGCTATTACCACAGTTCATCTCATGTCACCAGATCAGAAAAAAAAAACATGTCTTCAAGGTAGATCTTCAAATGCTTCCAGAGTAGACTTCCACTACTCTCACTTTCAAATCATGTGCCATCTGGTGAAGTACCCACTTTGCACACATTTTCTGGTACCCAAATTATTCTAACCATTTCTGTAATACATTGTGATGACAGTCCAGTTGTGTAGCAAGCTCATAGACTGTGATTCACTTGTGTCTATCATCCACTCACTGGTGTTTTGTGTCAGTGATTGCAGTTGGTAGTTTCCTACTGTGTGATTTGTCTTTTGTGCTGGTTGCCCTTTAAACTTTTTCACATGTCTATGTACATTTCTCTTGTCACTGGTGTCATCTCTGTAAACATCTCATAACCTTCTGTAGGTGTTCAACAGCCTGACGGCTCCTTTGTCAGGAACTTAAAGACAGCATGTTGCTTCTACTTGTTAGCCATCATTTACCTGCAATGACAAAACAGGCAGAAGAGTTGTAGAGGAAAAGTTACTCTACCAACACATGCAATTCTTATGACATATGTCAGTTAAAACATGTGATGCCTACATTTGTACCCTCAGTACAACCCTTGTGTGTCTATGTAATATATATATATATATATATATATATATATATATATATATACAC
>NC_068998.1:35256367-35258166 GCF_001194135.2 Octopus bimaculoides
GGCGTTAGGAAGGGCATCCAGCTGTAGAAACTCTGCCAAATTTAGATTGGAGCCTGGTGTTGCCATCCGGTTTCACCAGTCCTCAGTCAAATCGTCCAACCCATGCTAGCATGGAAAGCGGACGTTAAACGATGATGATGATGATGATGATGATGATACACACACACAGAGATATATAGAGAGAGATAGAGATAGATAGATAGACAGACATACAGACAGACATACATACACATGCACACACACACACACATTTACATATGTAATACACACAGACTTGCTTATTCCTTTACTTGTCTTTTTCTTTCTTTTAGTCATTCATCCATTCTTTCTTGTTTTTCATTTATTCATTCCTCCTTTTTTTCATGATTCTCCCCACTTCAGTACATGACATTATTTTCAATTTTTCATCTTGTTCTCTGTGTTTAAATACAATATAGCTTTTTGCATCTGAACAGCCTTTTGTTGTATTCATACGTGTAGTCTATTATTATAGACATGTTGTATAAGTGCCTGCATGCACGCAAGTATGTACATATGTCTGTATTTCTGTGCCTATGATTATGCATATATATATATAAATAAATATATATATGTGTGTGCGTGTGTGAATATTTGAGTGTACACACATACACATATGTATATATTAGATAAAATCATACAAGTAAAACAAGGAAGATTATGATAAGGTAAGGAGAAAACCAACAAGTGAATAATACATGAAGTTAGATAAGTAAAAATACGTGATGGAAAAAAAAGTATAGAAAACAGAACAAAACATTAACAATCACAGAATGTGTACAATGAAAATAAATTTGCCACATGAAAAGATATATATGTGATGTTTCAAGTTATATCCTTTATCAAAGAAAAGTAAAAAAAAAATAAAAAGGTGGAGTAGGAAGAAACAGTGGAACAATACCTAATTTTGTAACATCTGTTTACATTTCAGGCTATTTAAACCAGATAAAAAGAACTTTCTTTTTTAGTATGTATGTCTGTGTTTGTGTGTGTGTGTGTGTGTGGGGGGGGGTCCATTAATCTGAACAACAATTTGATTACTCAACATTATGTAGAGTGTAAGATATGTGAAAAAATGCATACCAGGTATTTGGTTATCAACTTACTTGTAGCATATCAAAAATACAACAGGTGTCCATTCATTGTTGTTGTTATGTTGTTTTATTCAACTAAAATGAGGCCATTAGTTGATGGTAGACAGTGTAAGAGATGTAATTGTGTTGCTATGCAACTACTTATTTCCTTTTGGCTTGGTCAAACATTTTGCATCAACATTCACCTACATGTCCCTATATCTGTCTCTGTATCCTCTTCTAAATGCTCATTACAGCCATATCACACTGAAAACACCGGTTCTCATCTGATCACCAAAGTTGAGCAATATCAAGCCTAGTTAGTACTTAGATGGGTGACCTCTTGGGAAACTTAGGTGCTGTTAACATCTTTTAAAGGTGGTGCTCCAGCATGGCCACAGTCTAATGACTGAAACAAGTTAAATAATAAAAGAATATAAATAAATGTGGTTTTGAAGGTGCAGGAGTGGTCGTGTGGTAAGTAGCTTGCTTATCAACCACAAGGTTCCGGGTTCAGTCCCACTGTGTGGCACCTTGGGCAAGTGTCTTCTACTATAGCCTCGGGCCGACCAAAGCCTTGTGAGTGGATTTAGCAGACGGAAACTGAAAGAAGCCCGTCATATATATGTATATATGTATACATATATATGGATATACATATATATATATATGTATACATATATATGTATATACATATATATATATATA
>NC_068998.1:35258361-35265182 GCF_001194135.2 Octopus bimaculoides
TATATATATATATATATATATATATGTATGTGTGTGTATAGGTTAATGTGTCTGTGCTTGTCCCTGCAACATCGCTTGACAACCGATACTGATGTGTTTACGTCCCTGTAACTTAGCGGTTCTGCAAAAAGAGACCGATAGAATAAGTACTAGGCTTACAAAGAATAAGTCCTGGAGTCAATTTGCTCGACTAAAAAGGCGGTGCTCCAGCATGGCCGCAGTTAAATGACTGAAACAAGTAAAAGAATAAAAGAATAAAATGTGTGCATATTTGTGGCAATTTACACACACACGCACAAACATCTACATATTCATACCCACATATGTTATGGGAGGTAGACATATGTAGATTCGAATGTGTGCAGTCTTATGAGACATAAATAGATAGAGGATCAGAGACAAATAAACAAAATACACAAACTTACTGATAAATTGATAAGCATAAGGGAAGATAATTAAACAAGCAGATAAACAAGTAGACAGACAGAACAATTGACAAACAGATAAATAAATACAAAAGTGATTAGATAATTAGACAGACAGACAGCTAGATGATACCAAATCTTTTATTGTTCTGATTTTTATGTTTGATATATAAGAAAAATTCTGTTTTTTTTTTTTTTTCTAAGAAATCCTTTGATGGAAAAACATTGAATTAATTTGCCAATATTTTTCTCAATTATACTAATTACTTTCCCATTAAGTTTGGATGTTAATGAAAATATGAATTAAATTATATTAAATAATGTTTGTGTATGTATATATATATATATATATATTCTGCTTCTACTTCAGATCGGTATGTCATACTGGGAAATCATCATGATTCTTGGGTTTATAGTGCTGTAGATCCTTTGTCTGGGGCTGCATCTTTGACTGAGATCACACGAGTTCTGGGAAATATGTCAATGGAAGGTAAATAAAATTTCTGAAGATTTTGTAATTGTTCTTTGTTTGCAAAAGGTAGTGCAGAAATGATCAGGTATCTGACTAAATACTTTGAAGTATTCAGGTACATGTTTTTTTATTCTTGAATTTAATACTTTACTCTACAGGAAGTAGTAATACCTATAGTCTTTGGAGGAACCAGTGAGATTGGTATCGTTGATGTTCTTCATGCTTGAAGTTACTTTAGGATTGATAAAATGTATACCAGCTATACCCACAGTTCATTCAACTGCTTATATCCTCCTCCTATAAAATTGAAACTTCTTTCAGTGTGAGATATTATTATTATTGCTTGCTTATAATAATGATGATAATAATAATAATAATCCTTTCTACTATAGGCACAAGGCCTAAAATTTGGGGGAGGGGGATAGTTGCTTACATTGACTCCAGTACTCAACTGGTACTTAATTTATCAACCCTGAAAAGATGAAAGGCAAAGTCAACCTCAGTAGAATTTAAACTCAGATCATGCAGACTGATAAAATGCAGCTCAGCATTTTGCCTGGCATGCTAATGATTCTGCCAGCTCACTGCCTTAATAATAATAATGATAATCATAATAATAATAATAATAATACTTATTGTCAGCATCACTACTACCATCATTGTTGTTGTTAGTCGGTGAAATTACAAAAGCAAGTAAGCTCTAGAATAAAGCCTTTGTGATATTTAGCTACATCACTTTAGAAGCTGAGTTCAAATCCTACAAGGACTGACTTTGTTTTCAGTCACTCCCTAAGTTTCCTGTATCATTTAGTAAGGCTGGAGTGGCAGTGCTTATGACCCTTTACAGGGCTTCCAAGATTAATGGGAAGGAGGCAGGAGAGGGTTCTCAAACCAGAAACTTGGCCTGAATGCAAGCAGCAACATGATGTCAAGTAAAGGCACCCAAGGATCAGATGGCAAATGCAATTTGAATTCAGAACGCGAAGAGCCAGAACAGATATTGCAAGGTGTCATGTTCAACACTAACAATTCTGCCAGTCCATTGTCCCAGACTAATTATTTATTAATCCCGCAAAAACCTCAAGCTGACCTCAGCTAGAAACTGGAACAAATCCTAGGCATTAAATTTCAAACTAATTCATCACAATAGGTTGGTAAAAGAATAAACAAATCCTGAGCTAAATCAATTAGCTATACTTGCTTGATTCTCTGTACATTTCTCACTTTTTACTAATGGTAGAAATCTTTATTACTATCTGAGAGCAGCAGAGAAAATGGTATTTAACTCTTGGCATTTTGCCAACAGTAGGAATCCTTATTTTCTGCAGTGCACTTAACAAGATGATATTAATTTCATCTCTTATTCCCTGAGAGCCTGTAAGCTCAAACTCCATGGAAATGATAACAATGGTGTATAAAGAAATCATCATCATCGTCGTCGTTGTCGTTTAACGTCTGCTTTCCATGCTGGCATGGGTTGGATGGTTTGCCAGCATGGAAAGCGGACGTTAAATGATGATGATGATGAGGCTGATAATGATGATTTCTTTATACGAAAGCATATAACCCACCATGGGACTTTGAGTTACATCCATAGCTTGTGCCTTAGTGTGGTGGGTCAAAAGGCAGTAAGTCTAGTGGAATCAGTACTTCCCTAAGTTATTGATTATTTGTAATTGGAGACTAGAGACTCACCCTAAAATCAAAGTTGTATAATAACCTTAGATTACAAAGAACTTCTAATCCTTTAATGGTGCTTACATACCAGCGATATACTTAATGCTCTCCTTTACAAAAATTGCTATTATTATCTTGAATAAATAGAAGATAAATTTGACCAATCAACAAGAAATGACAAGCCCAGAGTTTTGGCAGCACCAAGCATTAGAAATATCTAAAACATTTGGAATGATTGTCTAGTGTCTGACTCTTCTCCTACTTCCATATACTGAACCTTGTCATATAATAAATATCTCTTATCATCCTTATTGTTATTAATTAGTAGTCTTCAACACTAAGACATAAATGACTTTTATACAAAACATTTATTTCATCAATATCATTCATTGTTTGGCAAAGATCTTGTGGTATTTTCTGGGGAAATTAAAGAAACATAAAAACAAAACATTTTACTTGAGATTTTACTTTTCTTTCCGTTGTTTATTTGATATTCTTGTGCTTCTATTCTTTTCCTTCTCTTTCCATCTCCTTTAATGTCACTCAATCGCAATTTGTTATTTAGTGTGATTTCTGAAGAGACAGTGTTTTATATTTAAGTACTTTAATTTTTTAGGACTAAAATTGATTATGTGACTGATTGTGAAAGAAAATAACCATTATTATAATTATTGTTAAAAACAGATATTTTTATTATTATTATTATTTCTCTTTATCACAGGTTTTGTTGGAGCTACTGGAGTCTTGCATGCATAGCGGGCTTGCTATCTGCAGCCTACAGTACCATGCTAACCATTTTTTTCAGCTATCTAATACTTTCCTGATTATTCTGGCTGTGCTAAGGAGGCAAACCCTTTGTAATAGTTTTACTGGGCACTCTATTCCAATTTCCTTCATACTCCCCTTGATGCCTTCTGATATTGTTCCCAAGGACCCAACAATAATTGGCATTATCTTCACCTTCTTCATTTTCCATAGCCAGGCTATTTCGTACTTAAGAGGGTTGTATTTATCTATCTTTTCGCCTTCCTTCTTGACTACTCATGAGTCAAAGGGGCATACAACATCAACTATATAGCATATGTGGTGCACCTTGTCCACACCACTAGGTCCAGTCTGTTATGCTCTAGCACCTGACCTGTTTGGATTGGAAAATCCCAGAGGATTTTGGTAAGTCTCCGACTCCGCCACTCTCTGCAGTTTGTGTTCATACCACGTCTTGCCTCTCTCTAACCCCCACATTTTGCACAATTTCCAATGTAGTACTTTCGTTACCTGATCATGTCACCACAACTTGTAGTGGCTTTGGGCAAGTCTAGGACATTCATTCGTGATATGGGCAATTGTTTCATCCACTCTATTGCAGATGTGACACAACAGAGACACTTGCTCATTCCTAGGGGTCATCCTCTAGTCTGTGGCCAAAGCTTGGTCTTGCATTGCCAGTATAATGCTCTCAGTCTCTTCTTTTTTTAGGGTTCCTTTCATTAGCCAATCCTATTTTTCCCAACAACTTCTGTTGTGGCTACATGGAATTGATTGTGTAGTCACTTCTTGCATAATTCTTCTTCATGTCCTTTTTGTACTTCTTCCTTTGTTTTCCCTTTTTTCTCTGCTTTCAATACTCCCTCGTTCCCAACTGTTACTAGCAAGGTTTCCTTACTTTGGGCTAAGTATATCATTAAACTCTCGAGTTCGATACACACACAGTCTTCCACACTCATTAGTCCCCTTCCTCCATTTGCTCTCTTCATGTATAGGCAATCAGTGTTTGCATGTGGATGATGGGCTCCATGCATCATTAGGAGCTTTCTTGGCTTCCTGTCCATTTCCTTTATCTCCTCTTCTGTCCACTTCAGAATTATTATTATTATTATTATTATTATTATTATTATTATTATTATTACTATTATTATTATTATTATTATTATTATTATTATTATTATTATTATTATTATTATTATCATTATTATTATTATTATTGCATTGGTGAGGTAAAAGCTATTAGCTGTTAGGCTAAATGACTTGATGCATTTATTTTACATTGTTTTAGATCTTAAATTCAGAGCTCACCCAGGTCAGCTGGGTGAGATAAAGTAAGGGCCAGTCAAATACTGAGGTCATTTAAATTTTGACACCTTCTTGTTCCAGTGATAGACATCACCTTTATCATCATCATTGTTGTTAAAACAATAGAGAAGCAGAAGTAGCATTGAGGCCAATTAAACATTTTTCCTAAGAATATGTCAGTAAATTCCAGGAATCTAGTAAAATGGTATTGGCCTTAGTTGGCAACAATTAGTTCAACAGCAGTGTGTGATAAGCTGAGTTACTCAGAGATGTTTTTTACTTGTTTCAGTCATTAGGCTGCAGCCATGCTGGGGCACCACCTTGAAGAGCTTTTAGTTGAACAAATCGACCCCAGTACTTATCTTTTTAAGCCTGGTACTTATTCTATCAGTCTCTTATGCTGAACCACAAAGTTATGGGGATATAAACACACCAACACTGATTGTCAAGTGGTGGTGGTGGTGGTGGTGGGGTAATCACAGACACAAACCCACCACCACCACCACCACCACATACGCACACAAACACATGATGGGCTTCTTTCAGTTTTTCTCTGCTAAATCCACTCACAAAGCTTTGGTTAACCCAAGGCTATAGTGGAAGACACCTGCCCAAGGTGTCACACAATGGGACTGAACCCAGAACCATGTGTTTGAGAAGCAAGCTTCTTACCACACAGCCACACCTATACCTATGAAGAATAGATAATTAGGATTTTGTCATTTGTCTGACAGTGAGGAATGGAAAGAAAATGTTGTTGCTACTTGGACTGGAGACACCAGTGGCAATAACATAAATTCACTGTCAGATAAATTCACTGTCAGATAAGGGCAAAGAATGAGTGTAGTTGTTATTGTTAGGGGAGAGCAGACATGATATAGGTGTGAGAAAAATCAAGTGAGTAGAGACAGCTGGAAACCTGGTAGATCCAAGGAATAGAAAGGCGTCGAGCTGGCAGAAACGTTAGCACGCCGGGCAAAATGCTTGGCGGTATTTCATCTGCCGCTATGTTCTGAGTTCAAGTTCCGCCGAGGTCGACTTTGCCTTTCATCCTTTCAGGGTCGATTAAATAAGTACCAGAGACGCACTGGGGTCGATACAATCGACTTAATCCATTTGTCTGCCCTTGTTTATCCCCTCTGTGTGTAGCCCCTTGTGGGCAGTAAAGAAATAAGATCCAAGGAATAGATACTGATATAGTAGTATTTGAAAAGACAAAGAGGATGCAGCATAACTGAGAGCATGTCTGTAACTTTATGCCAAGCATCAAAGTAGCCTTCCTTTGTGCATGCAACAACTGCATCATCCCAGATATGAGAGCAGTATTCTATTATGGGGCTCATATGAGCTTTGTAGAGGGTTAAAAGTTGTGGAGAGGAGGTTGAAGAATATTCTGGTCCTGAAGAGGAAGATTAGCCTGTATACTTTCACACTACACAGGCAAGCAAACACCTCGAACTGCTTCTACTAAAGGTTTGTGACCTTGTACCAATGTAAGAAATCATTGCTACTGTTATTGCTAGCATCATCATCATCATTATCTCATCACCTTCAGCACATTTTTTTAATTTATGTCTTTAGCATTGATTTATTTATTTACATTGAAAAAGAAAAAGATTTTCTACAATTTTCTTTTTCTTTTTACAAAATCAGAAAAACAGAACAAATATTGATTCCTTTCTTTAACACAAGATTTACTAGAATTTGGAATGAGGTTGTGTGTTATTCCCTTTTTGTAGCATTTAGCAATGTAAATCTAGTGAAATCACTACATTTGGCAACTAGAACCAGTTGGTAGTGTCAGATATGTCTCTACTGTGTCTGAACTGCTGATTTCTACTAGTAGGGAAATTACAAGTGCTAGAGAGGTAAGATCCCTAATTAATTTAACCTGAGAAAGTAAATTATGAGAACAAGTGAATGCTTAAAAATACTGCAGTTGAAGCTGGAAGTGAAATAGAAAAAAAATATATACTTTTCCCTGCTATTCTTATTGAGACAACCTGTCTTTCTAACTCCTCCCCCTACTCCACCCTTGCTCATTAATTGTTGTGTTCCCCTCCCTCTCTATTCCTACTCCCCTTTTTTGTACCCTTGTGAACCTCCCTGCACACAAAATGTCCCTGTTGATTTTTCTTCCCCACAACATATCTTTCTAACACCCCATCTCCTTCTAC
>NC_068998.1:35265400-35267703 GCF_001194135.2 Octopus bimaculoides
TATATATATATTAATAAATCTCAAGGTAGCAAAAAAATTTTAGAAATTCTATTTGCCGCCAGTGGTCTAGCGAGAAGAAAAAAAACTAGTCCATAGACTATATATTATTCATATAAATACAGTGTACATAAATTTAAATGTACACTGTATTTATATGAATAATATATATATCTATATAACTGAGGTAAGCCATGTATTTCCTCTGCAGCAAGACACCTGTTTCTGTCCCACTATTCATACACTAACCTCTCGACGCCTAGCGCAAAAGTCCTCACCCCTCATTTGAGGGATCTTGTCTTGCAGCTCATTCGATGACCTCACTGCTGCATATGATCACACCCAATACACTCTGTAAAGTGGTTGGCATGAGGAATGGCATCCTGCCATAGAAACCATGCCAATGCAGACAGAAGAGCTTGGCACACATTTCTGACTTGACAGCTACTGTCAGACCATCCAGCCCATGCCAGCATGGAAGGAGGATGTTAAATGATGAAGATGACGACAACAGTTTTCTTCTTACATGTCATTAAAACAAAAGTAATAATGAAATAAGAAAGCTATACGTCATAGACGTTGCATTTATGCATTAGGTGCAAGAGTGGCTGTGTGGTAAGAAGCTTGTTGCTTCCCAACCATATAGTTCCGGGTTCAGTCCCACTGCATCGCACCTTCTACTATATCTGACCAAAGTCTTGTGAGTGGATTTGGTTGATGGAAACTGTAAGAAGCCTGTTGTATATACATATATGTAATGTATATGTATACATGTGTGTATTTGTGTGTCTGTGTTTGTCCTTCCCCACCATCACTTGACAACCGATGTTGGTGTGTTTACATCCCCATATATCAGTGGTTCAGCAGTAGAGATCGATAGAATAAGTACTAAGCTTACAAAGAATAAGTCCTGGGGTTGATTTGTTCAATTAAAGGCAGTGCTCTAGCATGGCTACAGTCAAGTGACTGAAACAAGTAAAAGAGTACTCTCCCATTTTTGGACACATTTATTTTTAATTTTTACCCAACAAATTCCTCTTATAATATCTCAAAATGTAGCTGAGCACTGATCCCTTTCAGTGAACTGAACCACATTCAATTTCGTCCAGAATTGAATTAATGAGAGAGCATAGAAGTGGGGTCACAAAAATAAAAAAAATATCTTTAAAATATCCACCTACTGCCATGGGTGAATGATTTACCAGATTAGTTGATACCCTGAAGTATTAACCCTCATCCATATTCTTAATTACAATGTTATTGGTATTTCTAATTATCTGGGGTTTTTTTAATCAGATCTTACAGGTATTATGGTTGTAGCTACTGTTTCTGTAAAACATGTTTGCTTTTCTTAATCTTAATATGCTTTAATGTTGATGGTTTTTATTGTCTTTCCGTTTTTTTTCTTTTTTAAATATATTTTTACTGATACATCATCTTGTCTTCTAGGCTGGCGACCAAGAAGAACAATCGTATTTTGTTCATGGGGAGGGGAAGAACAGGGTCTTATTGGCTCTACAGAATGGGTTGAGGTAAGTACATTTTACACACACACACACACACACACACACACACACACACACACACACACACACACACACACACACACACACACACACACACACATACATATATATATATATATATATATATATATATATTCATTCATATATATATTCATTCATATATACATATACATGCATGTTTAAATATAACCATACATTTTCATTGCATATGAAAAATGATCTTGTAAGCCTTAACACATGATGAATGCATCATCTTCAGTTAGTTTGTCAAGAAACCAGCTCAGTTGAAATCCACTCTGTGCAGACTATTAGTAGTGAAATTGTGTGTATGAATAGTAAACCTACCTATATGCTTTGTCTTTCCCCTCTTCTTTCTTTGACTATGACAACAGTTCCTGTTGTCCTGAATGACCTATCTGTGTACGTGGTGTTGTTTTTGCAGTCTCAACAAGTATAGCCAATGCATCTGTCCCGACTCCTTCCATTATTTCTATTGCATTATACTCCTGCTAAGCTTCAACATTACATACTCTTTGTTCCTTCAACACTCTGGAATCCTCTCACTCAACATCATGCTATTATCCCGAAGTACATCAACCTCACTGACGTCAGTCTGTACAGGTCATGGGCTCTATTCCTCTTCCACTCCCTGAATAATCTATGATAATCATGACAACTGAATTTGTCAATCTTCCAAACATTCCCCCATATCATGTATACACATATTCTCTCTCTCTCTCTCTCTCTCTCTCTCTCTCTCTCTCTCTCTCTCTCTCTCTC
>NC_068998.1:35267845-35269352 GCF_001194135.2 Octopus bimaculoides
TGTGTGTGTGTATATATATATATATATATATATATATATATATATATATGGGGTCTCTGGGTATTTGTACATACCCTTGCCCTGACATCATGTGATCATTGTAAACAAGCATTATCATGCAAGCAATTTGACTTGTTTCCAGTCTTCTGTAAGAAAAAGTCTGGCCATGGGGAATATTTCCTTGTTTGGAAACAGGTGAGGGTTGGTGAAAGGAAGAGTGTCCAGCTGTAGTAAATGTACTTCAGTCAATTTTGTCTGATGTTGAAAATGATGTTGATATTTATGTGTGGATGTGTGTATGTTATATTTGTATTCACATATACATGTATTGTATATCTAACAATGTGATAAATGGGATGAATGGTAAATTGGGTGAATGAGAAGAGTGGTCATACATCTTTAATTCACCAGTTTATTGTTAAAAGCTTGTAATAGAAACAACAGTCCAAAAGAGAAAAAAAAAAGCAGAGTAATATCAGAAAGTTCTGTTCATAAAAGTGACTCACTTGGACAGTTTCTGTTGTTGTGTGTAGATATCATGTATATATATTTATATATGTGTGTGTGTAAAGAGAGAGTGTGAGCACATGAATATGAGTGTAGCCCTGTGCTGGTACGAGTTAGATCATTTAATGTTGCAAAGTCTTCTTATTTGGCAGGTCTGGCCAGCCACATCTGCTGATAGTGAATAGCACCTAATATGAACGTTTTCAATATGTTTTCTATTCTCTCTTATCTATCAGTTTTCTTTGCCATCACTCCTGTGTGTAACTCTCCACCTGTCATTCACTCCTGTCTTTCACATTGTCCATCTACTTCTGTAAATCTTGTTCTTTTCATAAACCCCAAAATAAATGAGACAGATCTCACAAAATATCTTGAAAATCCAGATATTTACTTGTAATTTTATTGTTCATATATATATAATAATTGAGATTCAGTTGAATTAGGTTCTTAAGCTGAGGCACCAAATCAATCTGGTATTATCCACACAGTTCAAAGTAAGGTGAATAAAAGGCAAATAAGTAACAAGGATGTCAAGGTATTAATGCATTACATCCATTTCAGGTGGCTCCATTTAATCAATCAATGCAAACATTACATCAATCTGAAATACACCACCTTCCTCGGATGCATAAGACCATATATATATATATATATATATATATATATATATATATATATGTCATACTTATATAAAGTATAATAACAAATATAAGTGGCACCACTGCCTATGTATATATGTAGTGTGTGTAAATATATATATATATACTCTTGTTAAAATCGTTTTTTACTGTGGTCATGCTGGAGCACTGCCTTTTATTTGAAGAAATCAACCCCCTGGACTTATTCTTTGTAAGCCTGGTACTTATTCTATCAGACTCTTTTGCCGAACTGCTAAGTTATGGGTACATAAACACACCAAGATTGATTGTCAAGTGACGGTGGAAGGACAAACACTGACACAAGCACAGAAATATATACATGCACACACACACACACACAC
>NC_068998.1:35269420-35274420 GCF_001194135.2 Octopus bimaculoides
TATATATATATATATATATATATATATATATATATATATATATATGACAGGCTTCTTTCAGTTTCCCTCTACCAAATCCACTCACATGGCTTCGGTCGGCTTGACACTATAGTAGAAGATACTTTCCCAAGGTGCCACACAGTAAGACTGAACCCAGAACCATGTGGTTGTGAAGCAAGCTTCTTACCACACAGCCACATGTATGTGTGTATGTATGTGTGTATACACACACACACACACACACACACACACACACACACATATAATATAAATGTAAATTGATAATGCATATTAATTACCAGGTTACTAAAAACGTGTCTCTCTAATTAGATACTACATTGATTTTCTGGGATTATTTTTCTGTAGAATTCAATAAATGATGCAACTGTAATATTTATACTATATTTAATTCTTCCATACGAAGAAATTTAAGATAAATGCTTTAAATGTACATCATTTATAAATCTCTTCAAACTGCTCCATCTTGCTGCTAGGAATCCTGCTTGCAATTAATGTTTTCTTTCGCATCTGGATACATCGTCGCAGGAGGCAGTGTTTGTATATACAATCTTTCAGCCCAATCATTGAGGCCCTCCATCAGGCCACGTTGTTTCTAGCGCATCATAAGCTGATTAATAGTTTTCATTTGTCATAAGTTAATTTAGGCTGGTGGAAAAAATGACAACCGTAATTACTTAACTCTCTGTATACGATATATTTTAAGCATATTTGCATATACGTATGTATGCATGCATGCATTTATGTATGTATGTATGTATGTATGCCTCTGTGTGTGTGTGTGTGTTTATTTATGTAAGTTTGTACATTTGTATAGTCTTCTAGTTTTATTTCTGAAATTTCTCAGCAATGGAAAAAGAGCTTGTTACTAACTGAGAAATATAGCTTTTCCATTAGAATTAAAATGACATCAACAGGATAGCTGTGCATGTATTTGTTTGGGATTTATTTGAGATTTATTAACTGCAGCATTCAAAGCCAACACTATGTATGTGTGTACATACATATACATGCACACAAGCATCCACGCTTGCATATATGTACACATGTATACTTGTGTGCAAATATGGATGTCATTGTATGTGTGGCTATGTATGTATATACGTATGATTTATTTATTTCTCTTCCTGGTTAGAGTTTTAGAGTTTGTGTTGACTGGCTGCCTGCACAGCGACTAAGTTGTAATGAAAACATTTTTATTTAAAGGTTCAAGTGAATGTAGGACAGGGTAGGATGGGGGAATGGCTACATTTAACACCTTTCCAAATTACTTCCCTACAGCAGATTTTTACCTTCTCTTTTCTTTCTTCATTTTTCTATTTTGGATGCTGTCATCATAAAATTCAGAAGTTATTACTATAGAGTCGGTGTACTGAATGTCTGAAGCATGCTTTTCATCCCTTATGTTATATATAATTATTCTTACAAAATTATATTATGGAGCATATATAAAACATGCATGCTAATTTTTAATTACTACAAGTATTCTAGCATGCTGCAACTTGTTGCATGTAAGATTTTAGTAGGATCTCCAGTATTGTCTGAGAACTAAAACACTAAATTGATAAAGAATTTGCTAAATTACTTCTTAAAATTTGATTTGCTTTTCAATAACCCTCTATGAAAGGATGTAACACACACTCACTACAGACACACACACACACACACACACACACACACACACACACACACACACACACACACACACACACATACACACACAAGCATGCACATATACTTACATATGTGTGTGCATACATCTATGCATACATGCGTACATAGTATGTTCCTAGAAAGCTTCAAATAACAGCAACATTGACAATCAGAGTAGCCTATCTTGAACTAGCAACCGGGATATGAACTCTCATTTTGAAATATATACTTTTGTAATACAGGAGCAAGACATAAAATCCCTGAGAACCATTGAGAACATGAGATGGTACCATCATGTTTTCAACAAAGAATTGCATGCATCATGCATCAGCCTGCATCACACATGCATCACACATGCATCACACATGCATCACACATGCATCAGCCTGCAACCTCCCACCTCATAGCTATTCGTTGCATGTGCTGGTATGGACATGTCTTCCATCTCCCACTAGATCATCCTACCAGGGCTTTACTCTCATTTGACACAGTAGCTGCGGGCTAGAAGAATCCCCATGGCAAGCCCTACACCAGATGGTTTGATGCGATTGGGGAAGTTCACCAGAGGCTCAGCGTCACCTTGGAGGAAGCAGAGAGGGACCACCAGTGATGGAGAGCACTAGTGGACCTGGTTGGCTCTACACATGATGACATCTCTAGGACCACTAACCTGGGATGACCCCAGCACCATCAAGCAAGAGCATGAAGTAGAAGCAGCAGCAGAAGATGCAGGCTCTTTAGAGTTAACGCTGAGGTTGTTGTTCACAGCATAAGTAACTTGTCTTAAAATGTCATCACAGTATTGTCTGCTTATGAGAATTGATGTTGTAGTTAGAACATTGTATTACTAAATCGATAGAAAGGATAATACTGAACAAATATAAGAAGCTGTAGTGAAGTGGAGGGTATAACTACATAATATATGAGAGAACATTGATGGAATATACCTGTCAAGATGTCTATAAAATGTAAGCCTAACTGACCAGATATAATGATCTGGGACATAGAAAGAAATTGAGCTCAGTTGGTGAAATTAGTTGTCCAGCAGATGTTAATATTGGTTTCAAATTTTGGCACATAGCTAACAAATTTGGATTACACTGACCCAAGTGCTCAACTGGTACTTATTTTATTAACCCCAAAAGGATGAAAGGCTAAGTTGGCCTCAATAGAATTTGGACTCAGAACTTAAAGATGGATAAAATACCTCTAAGCATTTTGCATAGTGTGCTAATGATTCTGTTAGCTTGTTGCCTTATGTGAGAAGATAATGTTGGTTTCAAATTTTGGACCAAGGCCAGAAATTTCAGGGAAGTGGGTAAGTTGATTGCATCAACCCCAGTACTCAACAGGTGTCTATTTTATCAACTCCAAAAGGAAGAAAAGCAAAGTTGACCATGGTGGAATTTGAACTCAGAATGTAAAGGCAAACAAAATGCTGCTAAGTGTTTTGCCCAGAGTGCTAATGATTCTGCCAGGTCACCACCTTAACATAGTATTAAAGATTAGTGGGAAAGAAAATCATCTATGCTGAACCGGAAAGAAATATGCTTTTACTCCATCCAGTCTATATTTTTAAACTTCTGTAATTATTGGAGCATGTGGTTAATTGACTAATTGCCTCAGTGCTAATTTTGTAAAATTATGTTTCACAAAATCATAATGTGCATACTTTACCAAAAGATTACAGCTAAATGCTGCAGCAGACACTGTCAGAATAATAATAATGATAATCATCTTCATGATCATTTAACATCCGTTTTCCATGCTGGCATGCGTTTGATAGAAGCTGGTAAGGCCGTTAGGTACACCAGGTTCCATAATCTGTTTTGGCATGGTTTCTACAGCTGGATATACTCCCTAATACCAACCAATTTACTGGGTGTTTTTTAGGTGGCAGCATTGCTTTTTACATGGTACCAGCACTAATGAAAATATGTAAAACATCCAAAAGGATTAGCATGTAATAAGATCCCTATATGCAGTGACATCCACACCTGCACCTGCATATAAACATTTGTACATACAAGAGTATTCCAATGAAAGAATTTTGTTTCTAGATTGGAGAACAGCTTATTCTCTATTGAGGAGAAATTCATAAAGTAAAACCAGGAGACATACATACGTGCATACATAAGTATGTATATACTTACATACATACATACATATATATACATATCTACATACATACTTACCTACCTACACACGTACTTTCATTATATAAAGTAAACTCACACACACATACACACACAAAAACCTATAATAAAATATATTCCTTTTGAAACATATGTATAAGCATAAGATATATTTGATACAGACATACATATGAACATATGCAACCAATTGTGTATTTGTTTGTTTGTTTGTGTGTGTGTGTGTGAAATGTTATGTCTGCAAAAATACTTAAGACTTATACATATATGTATGTCTGTATTGACATGAAAGAAAAATTTCTTTTGAGAACTCCTCTATTATATATCATTTTTGCCCATAATTCACCCTTAGACAGCCATTTAACTGTTATCAAGTTCTCAACTGTTATCAAATCAAAATTTCCGAACTAATCATATGGCACTTCTCGGTGGCACATTGATTTCCAGTTGATTCATCATGTTAATACAGTAATTAGTTTCTAGGAATGCTCTACACAAATTCTTGTTTTATTCATCCAAGCTGATGTGCCTGCTGAATATTAACCACAGGTGGATATGAAAGCTGCAGGGAGCTTACTTCTTTTTTAATGGAAGTAATTTTTATCTCAGCAAACTAGAGAGTTCTGAGTAAAATTAACTGGTATTTGTTTAATTTGTGGGGAACATGTGTAGATAGTGAGTACTACATATTCACACTTAAGTGTATGTATGTGTGTGAGAGAGAGAGAGTGTGTGTTTTATGTTATTCTCTATCTCTGTTTCACACTTTATCCTATAGACCTATGAGTAAATGAGTTCAAGCCATAATCATCCCATCTTTTTCATTGTTTTTGCCTTAGTGTATTGGAAACTGTATTATCTAGTGTGTTGTGTATATATTTAAACCAGCAATGTGTGATGTGAGGGAGATTTAGTTACCCTTTCCAGCATATAGAGTGATGACATAGAGGCTCCTTCTGATAGACTTATCAATCCTGAAAAATGTAATAATAATAATAATAATAATAATAATAATAATAATCCTTTCTACTATAGGCACAAGGCCTGAAATTTGTGGGAGGGGACCAGTTGATTACATCAACCTTTGTGCGTAATTGGTACTTAATGTATTGACCCTGGTGGCATTTGAACTCAGAACATGAAGGCAGACGAAATACCACTAAGCATTTCACCTGA
>NC_068998.1:35277073-35295235 GCF_001194135.2 Octopus bimaculoides
ACTACCTAGCTCAGATACCAGGAAACCCCAAAATGGCTGAAGTTCAAAAGATACTGCTCATGGGAACTGCCCATATCCTACGTAAAATACTATCTATGTGATCTCAAATTTTAAAGCAAACATAATTTTCTTATGGTTTCTTAAACATTCACTTGAACAAAACAGTACAAATCCAAATATATGGTACCCTAGGCATAACATCTACATGAACTTCTAACTTGTTGTCTCTTGAGGTCTCTGGGTGAGACTTGGATCCAACTTGTACAAATGCAAAACAAAAGTCAAACATAAAATAATAATAATAATAACAGACATGGAAATAAATAAAATTAGTGCAAAAGTTAAAACAAGATATGATTTGAAGAAATAAGGTTTTGTGACTAGATTGAGTTATGGCACTCCACTTTCCCCTTTACTTAACCATTTCTTAAATTGTGTTCCAGTACAGTTGAATACTCCATTATGCATATTTAGAGACATTTGGTGATGAGCAATACCATCATTTTGAGGGTAGTCCCTTTGAAGTTTGGTATAATGCTTTTATTTTACATGTCATTTATCTTTTGCATGTTGTTTATTTTACCTGTTATTGTGTCATCTTAACTTCTTGAGAGAATATGTGACACTATAGTTACCTCATGAACTCCAAATGATAAAAAAATACTAAATTCTTCACTCTACTGTTATTACCACTTGACCATCTGTTGTTAGTGATAATATCATTACATGTTCTACCCATCTTTTTAGACTGTATATCTCTAGATACATGTCAGCATTAATATTGTCTCAAAATGGACAAACACTGCAAAACCAAATTTCCTGTGAAATATCATTTACATCATCTTGGTTCTATATTGAAGCTCTTTTCTTTTTTCTTCCATGAAACCACTAATATCATAACTTTTGCCATCTTCATTAAATTATAGGACCTTTGAGCCTTGTCAAAATGAAACCAATACTGTCATGGCTTGAACAATGAAACTAATAGAGATAGAAGAACATTCAACTAAATATCATACACTATTTAGCTTCCTATCTTTCAAATTCACATATCAAGAAGGTAGATGCAATATTTCAGTCTCCAGAGTTCAACAACATAAATATTTGTAATATTCTGGAATCAATTAAATCAAATATTCCTCATCTACCTGACAAAAATTAAATAAATAAATATAAAATAGTGGCTTTGTACTGGATGGAAAAAAAGAAATCAATATTGTCACATTAGTGAGACTATATGATTACATCACATAAAGTAAGTCACTTAACTCTCAAGTGCAACTCTGAAATAATATATTGTTATCAATAATATTCTATTGTATTATTATCAAATCCCATATATTGAAACAAAGTATGGGTTATACCATCACAGAGGATCTTTCCTGACAAATGCCAATACTTGATATAACAAAGATTCCATTGTAAAGATTGGCATTCTTCAGAGCCAGAAGATCATCCCCCATTAATCACTTATCCTTTACAAGGCTCAGATGGGACTCATATTGGCATATTGTTCCCACATCTATGACAGTGCTGTTGCTAAACATTCAAGCACCAGAGATTGCATCCAAAAAGGCCAGGCAACTGATTGGCATGCAATTACTCGCCAACACTTTCCAACTGCTGACCCATAGATATGCTATCTCCTTTCTTTAGCTTTACTACCACTACTGTAATAGGCTCTGCACCTTGAAGATTATTAGTCTTGTATCACTTTCTTACTGCAGACCCCATGCTAACCTCTACATTTTCTTTCTGTAATTCCCTCCCTACTCATATTTTTCCAGTTACCATTGACTTCCTGCTGTTCAAAAGAAATCGTAACCATATCGATCCATTCACTCACCCTTATCACTTCTCAGCAGACTAACCTTACAAACAGAGTAGTTGCTATCATGTTACCTTTCTGAACATGCACCACTCCACCAGTCTTACTGGAATTATAATGCTGTAAGATTTCTCTGTAGACTAGCTCTCTAGCCAGACACCTAACCGTAGAATAACTTGTTTACACATTGCATACTACATCCTAAGCAGTTGAGAGTACAAGAAACTGAACTTGTGAGTTGTTAATAAATCCAAACTTTATCTTTGCTTGTGCTAACCAGCTTTGCTCATTATATTTTGGAATATGTAACTTAATATCCATTGAGATTGCATTATTGTTAAATACCACATGTTTATTAGTAAATACTCCAAACAATTACATATGCCTATGGTAATTTTGGACACAGTTTATCAAGCTTCACATAATTTTTATTTGGAGATAACATTTTTCAACCTAATTAACATTAAATTAAGTGCAATCTTGTTGGGCACCCCCTCTGCTAAATGATAAAAAATAACTAGTAATTATATTATTGATTTCATGAGCATCCTAGTTTTAGAATAGGTATGCCACATCCTTGTGTATCATAAAAGACAATTAAGAGAGTGATTACACGGAAGGCATTTTGCCATAAAACAATGTTTCAGAGAAAAAAAATATCTGTCATATAGAAAAAAGAATGTAAAGTGCTCACAATGATGAGTTGTACTCAATGTAAGCTATAAACTAATAAGAGATGAAGTGAAATCAAAAGCAGACCAACAGAGAAGTTAAGCTTTGTATGTGACAGATGAACTGAAGCAATATGTGCAATGGAAATACATTCTCTAAAATGTCTTGATGGTTCATTTGAAGTAGCAAATAGTTTCTGTTATCTAGGAGATATAATTGGAAGGAGTTGTGGTTGTTCAGAAAGTATTGTAGGCAGAGTAAGAACAGGTTGGAAAAAGTTCAGGGAGCTGTTATTACTGTTAGCAATAAAGCTGTTATTTCAGAGTGAAGGTCTCTTTGCATGATAATTGTGTTAGAAATACTGCCATTGTTCCCTTTCGTATTCCCCTTCTTGGTCTATATGTATTAGGTTACTGAGTACGCTTGTATTAGTACCATGAAAAAATGCACCCAGTACACTCTGTAAAGAATATCCAACCAAAGAAATCTTGCCAAATGACTTGTATAGGAGCAGTAGCTCCCAATAAGACATGATGATAATGAATTGTTTTAAATATTGTAGAGCCGTTGTTATAAACAGTGTACAGCAGTTGTAGTAAACATTGTACAAGAGTTTTGGCAAGTATTGTACCCACAGTTAAAATTTTATATCAATTTCTTTCTCATATTTTATTAAAATGTTACCTTGAAAAGAGTGTCTTTTAAGGTGCTATCTTTATGATAAAGATTTACTGATTTACATAAGTTACCCTTAGCATTTACTATTAAAAACTTATGCTTTGGGATTCTCATAAACACAGAAGTATTCTGTCCATGAATTACACTAACCTAACTACCCGAAATGACCTTAAGATATAAGAATATTGACCTCAAATTTTGGCACAAGGCAACAATTTCTAGGGAGTCAGGTAAGTTGGTTACATTGAACTCCAGTGCTCAACAGGTACTTATTTTATAGAGGCCCCAAAAGGATGAAAGGTAAAATCTACCTCAGTGGAATTTGAACTCTGTATGTGAAGAACAATGAAATGCTGCTAAATTGCAAACTTAAGAGACAAGAATATTATTACAGATTTTCTCTTAAATTACAGATATTTTCTTACTTGTTTTTTAAATACTGTGTTGACAGTTTTTTTTGCTAATTTACTATTTTGCTCCATTCCAGGAACATATGAAAGAATTGTATGAACGTGCTGTTGCATATCTAAATGTGGATTATGCTCTTGACTTTTACGATAAACTGTCTATAAATACAAGCCCATTGCTGCAAGATGTTATGTATAAAAGTGCCAAAAAGGTGAGCAGTTTTTCTAAAATTGTAAGAAATGTGTTTTTATAATGTTACTGATTATTCTTTCAACATAAAAATATTCGTACCAACTTTGCCATTTTTTCATTAATGATGATCTACATTACTAAATACATAACACTGATCACATGACCTAATACATCAGTTACTGATGTAGATTTTTAATTAGTTATTATATTGTTGTTGTCATGTTTCATCATCATCAACATTTAATATTTATTTTCCATGTTGGTATGGGTTGGATGGTTTGACAGAAACTAGCAAGGCCAGGGGCTGCTCCAGGTCCCATAGTTTGTTTTAGCTTGGTTTCTACTGTTAGATGCCCTTCCTAATGCCAACCACTTTGCAGACTGTACGGGTGTTCCTTTATGTGACATCAGCACACACATCAATGCTTTTTTATGTCGCACCTTGATTTTAGGATTTGAGTGCTATTGTGGTGGGCAGGTCTTCTTGAATACAGCAATGCACCTCATATCCCAGTCCTGTCATCTCTTTCGTGCTCCTTGATCAAAAATGCTGTCATCCTTCTCTAAAACATTTGCATTTAGTTAATTCCTATACCAAAATCCAACAAAGAATTTACCACCTCAGCTGTATGCCCATTGCTTATAACAATGTACTTTGCTATGAAACCCAGCCTCAAGAAAATAAATAAGAGACTGAAATAAATTTATTCTACATCCATAGCATCCTTTCCAACTACCCTGAAGAGATCAATTTTATTATCAACCACTTCCTCACAGATACTTTGTTTTATTACACTCCATCATGTATTGCTATTACAATAGATTTTTCTCCTCTGAACAAGGAAGCTGTTTATTACTTCCATCCCTAACCACCCAATGCCCTGTCTTCTCCTCTCATCATCTCTACGGCATCTCATCCTTCTAAATGAATATTATGTACTTTTCTCAATACTCCCCTTCCGAAGTTCCATTCCACTGGAACTCTTACCCTACTATATTACCCCACCAGCATTAATTTTCATTGATCTCACCAGTCTGGTGTGATCTCTAAGAAATCATGGACAGTGTTTCTACTTCAACCAAATGATATTAAAAAAAATCCCAGAGGCTATTATTTTTTTCCTTTATACTTCCATTGTTTTTTCCTATCCTTGAATTTTCTAGTCTGGATGACCTTGACAGGAGTTTAATCTCGTGCTGGTATTCTTTTTGAGTCTTAAAATACACAAACTGCACCATGTTAATAAATCAGTATGCATACTGCATTCTGCTGATAAAGCAGTGCATATGCAGGAGAGAATTGCATAAGCTGTTTGACTTGGAAATTCAGCATTCAACAGAAGAGATTTTACTTGATTTCTATTGATCAAATTGATAATCTTGTTTTTCTTTCCATTTCCCTTTCTACAACCACTTTTCCATACTTTCGTGAGGGATAGTTTATTCATTAGAACCATTGATTTATGGTTGTGTACCCTTTCCAACTGCTAACCACTTAACCATGAAGTAGGAGCATAGTAAGGTTTTTCTTTTCTTTTCCTTCATTCTTGCAACTTGTAGGGTCTAGATATATATATACAATATAGTGAGTTAAAAGACATCAATTAACTGAGAATATCTATGCAATTCATCATCCTTTAATGTCTACTTTCCATGCTAGCATGGGCTGGATGGTTTGACTGGAATAAACCATCTCGTCTGTTTTGGCATGTTTTCTACTGCTGAATGCCCTTCCTAATGCCAGCCATTTAATAGTGTAATGGGTGCTTTTACATGGCACCAGCATGGGCGCTTTTCCATGTGACACCACATGAGTGCTCTTTACATGACACTGAGACAGGTGCTTTTTACTTGGCACCAGCACCCATGAGCCTGTGAGACAGAGGCCTCTCAGCTGAGGGAGGGAATATGGGACAAGGCTGTAAAGGACATACCTGTATGTATGGGTGGTTGCAGTTTTACTGAGCTTGACATGTCTTCCCAAGCACAGCAAATCACCAGAAATCTTGGTCCTGTGTCATTTCTTCAGATTAGTAGACAAAAACTCCTTATATAGTTATCTAAAATCTATGAACAACAAACATTGAATATAACTAATTATATAAACCAACTGAAACTTTGGAAAATAAAGAAATGTGAATAGGAGTGAATCTTCTAAAGCCAGCTGGTGAAAGTAACATAGCTATTTCAGCAAAGCATTCCGTTCTGTTCCCCAAACTTAGAAGTAATGGAATTGATCAGGAATATAAACAAACAGGCTAAAGAAAGTACTTCAATGGAGATAAATAGTTACTAAACATAAGGTTGAAAAAATTTGGAGCTTTAAAGTTTAGGTTGCTTGAAATGATAGTAGTTACTTGATTTTTAGATTTTTAAATGTGTCTCCAGAAACTTCTTGTTTTCAGCTTGGATCGATAATCTTAGTTAATTGAACATAGAGCTATAAAAGCTAGGAGAAGAAAAGAAATATCAAAGGAGAATATCAAGTTGGTAGAGGCAGGGCCAGCACTAGGAAGTGTAGAGCCCAATTAGAGAATTGTTAGTGGGAGCTTCTACTCTACAAAAGCTGAAGATTGATGTTTTATGTTTCATGTCATTTGCCAGTCCCATCCAAAAAGCATTGAGCACTTCCAGCTCCACCGTTAGCCACAGTGATATACTAAAAGTTCATCGTAGCATCCTTTGCTCAAACATGTGCATGGGGCCCTCTCTTGGTGTAGGGCACAATTTGAACAAATCTGTCTAATTGGCTTCAAACTGGCCCTGGGTAGAAGTGACATTAAATGTCACTTGCAACTGAATCAAAACCTTAACTGCAACAATATCACAGGGAATGGGCAGACATTTAGAAGAAAACAGCTTGTTTCCAAAAGAGCAGAAGGGATGTTGCAAAAGTTCATATGGCTGTAAAGATCATTTATTGAAGACAGAAAGAAAAAGAAGGGTCTATGCATGACTTGGATTAATTTCTGAAAGGCTTTGACAGTGTTCCCCACACATGGATCCTGGAAACATTAGCCACAGACAAAGTAGCACCAACAATATTCAAATATAAAACATGCCATGAATAAATGGCAAATAGTGTTGCAGCTCCAGACAAAAGAGGGAATCATAAAAACTAAATCCATCCCCATCAGAAGAGGAATATTCCAACAAGAATTGCACTCTCCACTCCTTTTCTGCTTGGTACTGTGCCTTTAACTGACATGCTGAGCAGAATTGGATGTGGCTACAACTGCTATGGTAAAACAATCGACCATCTCTTACATATGGACGATCTAAAATTGTATACTGCAAATGATAACTGGAAATATTACTACAGACAGTACATTCATTTACCATAGAAATAATATGATGTTCAGCTTAGAAAAATGTGCAAAAGCAACATTGAAAAGACGAAAACTAGTTAAAAGTAGCAATACCACACTAAATAAAGCAAATTAAATAAGAGAATTAAACCAAACCCAGACATACAAATACTTAGGAATCAATGAACTAAATACAGTACAACATACACAAATGAAAGAGAAGATAAAGAAGGAATCCTATAGACAAGTTAGATAAATACTTAAAGCAGAATTCAATGCAAAAAAAAAAAACAAGATAATAGGTATCAATACTCTAACTGTCCCAGGTATAAGTTACAGTTGATTGGACACTAGATAAACTAACCAAACTAGGCAGGAAAACAAAAAAAATAATTATGGAATGCTCCACCCAAAATACCATGATAAAATGATAACATGAAAATCCCTTACATGGCAAATACTGGGTTAAGCTAAACAGAAAGGAAATAGACAAAATAAAATTCCAACAATAGTTGAGAAGCTCAGGCCTAAAAGCAGAGATTGAAGGATTTTTAATTGCAGCACAAGATCAAAGCCTCCCCGTCAGAAACACATAATGAAGAAAAATGCAAGTAACTACAGAATATGTGGTTATGAGGAAGAAACAATAAATCATATTGTCTCTGGCTACACAGTCCTGGTTGAGAAGAAAAATATCCACACACTTGACAGAGTTGGGACCTATATACACTTGAAGCTATACCAGCACTATGGAATGACAACAGAAAATAGGTTGTTTAGATATATCCCAGAAAAGGTCTCAGAAAATGACAAAGCAATCATACTCTAGGATACGTCAAGACACACAGAAAGAGAGAGATCTAGGCTAATAGACCAGATATAGATGTTAGAGATCATCAATAAGAAAAAACGCCTTCTAATTGACATATCAATTCCAACAAATGACTGTATCTCTAAAAGAAACAGAGAAACTCTCAAAATACAAAGATCTGGAAATAGAGATAGCCTGAATGTGAACCCTAAAAACTGAAACAATCCCTATGATAATAGATGCACAAGGTGTGAGTAAAAACCATTCAGACATATAACCAAAACACCAGGTCTTATGAATATGTACAACATACAGAAAATAGCACTACTAGGCACTGCATACATCCTACATAACACACTTTCAATACAGTGAAAATAACAACACCAGAACAAATCGCAGCACATATCCAAGGCACTCAGAGCTGCGCTCAGTTGTGCAGTGAAAGCATATGATGAAAATAAGACTACTGAATAACAAGGATAATAATAATAGTAATAACAACAACAATAATAATAATTTTATTGTCCAATATTGCCAGCAATAGTATTGTTTCTGAACATAAAAGAACAGAGAAGATTAACAGTGTTAATATTGACTAAAGTTCAATATTATTGGCATATATGAGTGAACAACAAATCAATAACAATACCTGTAACTTAGTTTTTGCCACTTTATACTTTTGTATGAAAGAGTTCAATAAATCAAACAAAGTTCCTGATTTGTTTTCATATCTTGAAAGAATATCACATTGGAGATTTAATATCCAGCATATATATTTTATGAGAGAGATTGTAATACTGGAGGTTTAATGCTTGATGAGGAATCCAATGCGAAGGCCTTAAATTAATTGCTTTGTTTCCGAGGAGGTAAGTAAATGGCTTGCCAGAAACTAAAATACTGGGGTTCAAGACCAGGCTGAGCCATTTTACTTCCCATATTTCTCATACGTGTGAAAGATCAAGTGAACCTTTGCATACTCACTCAACCAAATAGGAAATGCAGCTAAATTCTCTAAAAATCATCCTACAGTCTCAGAAAGGAACAACATTTTGGATATCATAGCTCCAGATATACAAAAATATGCAAAAAGTCACTGCCAGAAAACTTTAGATCTGTTCAATAAGAGACCTGAGCAACAGTTATGGTTTAGTTATTAATGTCGACAGCCTGGAGACAATGAGTAGTATCTACTCAGTCAACCTACCCTTGATACACAATATGATGGCACAGCTTTCACTAGTATGACTTAGTGATGCATTGTTGAATAAGGAACATTTCTAGTTAGAATAGTGAGGTAGCAGTGACTAACTAAATACTTTGCTGTTTACATATTCCACTTCTTACTTGAGTATAACTCTATAGATATAAATTTGCCTAAGTCCACCCCTGGTTCTGCAATAGAAAACTGTCTGTTCAAAAGTATTCATTGAGAATATGGTTATGAAAGGTTTAAATGCCATTTCCAAGATTATTAAGACATGCTTCAGTAATGTTTTGTTTTGTTCTTGTTTCTCTCCACCTTCATTCATAACTGGCCATAGGTTGCCAGTGCAGATGTGACAGACTCTGTTGTAGAAATTACGTCTGTGTGGTCATTGATCTATTGGCATTACTGGACACCTTTCTGAATGCCTGCTTTTCTTTTGCAGCATCTATCAGCTTCTCTTCTCATATCTTAAGGTACCAGTTTAGGATACCCCTCCATCTCATCCAGTACTACAAATATACTACAGTCAAGTTCATCACTAATGCTTTATTTTATCCTTTCTTCAGTTAACAAATGTGTGTGTTGCATTGTATTAATGTGAAAAATCAATATTAGACAAGTATATTGCTTTATAGTTTTATACCTGGAGAGATTATCACTTGCTGGTTTGATATTTCTTGAGATATATTGCACTGTAAGCTTTGTATTTGTAGAGCATATCAGATACTTGAGATTTATATTAGACGTGTGCCATGCTTAGATATGCTGAAAGAATCATCACACTGAAGAAGCCTCTGTTCCATGAGTGGAAGTCCTCCATGTAAAATAATATCAGAAGAGAGTTGTATGTGATAGACTAGCATCCTGTCCATTGGGAAATCTGTCTCTCTTTCACTTAGTGCTGGGAAAATAAGCTGTAAACATCAATTGTAGAGAAAGTTATGGTTCAGTAAAGGATTAGCTAACAAGCTAGCTTAACAAATAATCTGATGCAAGATTGAGCTGTAGTTTCTCTAGTTCCAACATGTTCACTTTTAAAGTGGTATCAAACCTACAGAAGTAGAAGTATCAGTATCATTATGTTATGCAATATAACTGTTGATAGAATATATCTTTTTTCTGTTTTGTATACGTTTAAAATGTATGAGATATAGTATTTGATATAAGTCAATGGGGAGGTTTTAATCATAAACTTTCATTTTGTTTTCTTTATCTGTTCTCTTCCCTCAGGTTCCCAATCCAAGCCCACACCACAGTGGTACTACTTTGTATGATAATTGGAAACACCAGTACCCTGAAGAAGATGAGCCAAAGTAAGTTTTACTATTATTGGCATTGACAGTATATTTAGAGCATCAGTAAAATGCTTTGCAGTATTTATTCCAGCTTTTTCTGTCCTGAGTTCAAATTCTACTATGGTCAGTTTTGCCTTTCATCCCAAACATTTACTGGAGGTGGTGGTATTGTCTAACTCCATCCCCTCAAAACTGCTGGCCTTGTGCCTGAATTTAGAAACAATTAATATTGGAGTGGCAGAATCATTAAGTCGTTGGACAAAATTCCATGAGGCATTTGCTCCTGCTCTTTACAGTTCAAACCCCACTGGTTCAACTTTTTCTTTCATCTCTCTACAGTTGATAAAATAAAGTACCGGTCAAAGAGTGAGTTTGATTTTATCAACTAACTCCTATTTCCCATTAATTTCTAGCTTTGCATTTAGAGAGAGCACACAGCTAGAAATTTGGTGAAAGAAGTCAGTTGATTAATATTTACGAGCTGTACCCGTGGAAATTCCTGGTTATTTTGAAAATTGAATGATGATATAACATATTTTTCTGAAACATTTGATTCTTGAAAAGATGTAAAAATCCACATAGGCAATATTGAATTGAAGAGACAATCAATCAGTCTACCTACCTACCTACATACCTACCTACCTGCCTGCCTGCCTGCCTATCTATCTATCTATCTATCTATCTATCTATCTATCTACCTACCTACATATGTATCAACTTATCTATCTATCTACTTACAGACCTATCAACTGTCTATCTGTCTACCTCAGTGTTTCCAACATGAGGCATGGGGAAATAGGGGTGGGGCATGTGTTAGCATGGGTTGTGAACATTTTTGCAAGTGGCTTGAGCACATACTTGTCGATCCTTAAGCTTATCTTTGGACATTTAAATGAAAAAAAAAAACATCATGCAATATTTATACTCAAACCATGGGAATCAATGTAGCTGTGACCAATCAGCGTACCGAGTGAGGTATCTGCATTTGCTAAGGGTTTGTTTCTGTTTCAATATCTATTGTCCAGTGTCAAGCATTTATAAAAGCAGTAGTCAGCTCCACTCACTATTGCTGATTGATGCTACAAATCCCTTTCTTTCTACACTGTGCAAAAATTGTCATCTCCATTGCTTCATAATTTATTTTGGATTTGTGTCAGCCCTTTTTTAAAATGAGTAAACAAAGTAAGAAGACTCATCAATATTCGGTGGAGTTTTTGAAGTTTGGGTTTATTCCCTATGACCATGATAAGTGTAAACCGCTTTGCTTATTGTGTCATCAGAAAATGAGCAATGAGTCAATGAAGGCAGGGAGACTAAAAGCTCACTTGAGGATAAGTCAACCCAAGAATTCTAATTCAAATTTGGAGTACTTCAAATCACTGAAAGAAAATTTTGAAAACCAAACAAAACTCACTTCACTATTTGCTGCACAACATGCATCCCACATTTGTGCCCTTGAAGCCAGCTATGAAATCTCCCCACTTATAGTAAAACATAGAAAGAATCACACTATTGGAGAGCAACTGATTAAATCAGCTATCTCAGTATTCTTAAAAACTGTATAACAAAAGGATGATGGAGATGTTAGGGTCATGCCACTCAGTAATAACATTGTCTCCAACAGAATTGATGAACTGGGGCAAGATGTTGAAAACCAGCTTATTGAGACATTAAAATCACGAAAATTCTCATTACAAATGGATGAATTCACATTTCAGGACAGTGAGGCCCTGTTATTGACTTATGTGAGATATATTGAACATGAGGCTTTTCAGGGAGAAATGTTGTTTTGCAAATCATTGGAAACAATCACAACTGCAAAGTACATCCAAAACAAAACTTAAAAGTTATTTGGATGCAAACAAAATATCAAAAGAAAACTTACTATCATGCACGGCAGATAGTGCACCTGCTTTGATGAGCAAGAAAATGGGATGCTTAAAAATGATGAAGGATGAAAATTCAAACATGTTGATTCTCCACTGCGTCATACACCAAGAAAACTTGGTTGCCAAAAAATTGTCCCCTGTTTTTAATGAGATTCTATGTGCTGTGATCAAGTGTGTCAATAGCATTAAAGCAAATCCCAAAGCCAAACATCTATTTTAGCAGTTTTGTGTAAATCAAAGTGCCGAGCATGTTTGATTGCTGCTTCATACAGAAGTAAGGTAGCTATCAAGTGGAAATAGCTTAAGAAGGTTCTTGGAATTATTGGATCAGCTTAACGACTTTCATAGTGACAAATGTGAAATGAAAATGGATGGAAAAGCATTTGTCAGTTATTTGACAGACATCTTTGAGAAACTTGGAAACTTGAATAAACAACTCCAAGGTGCAGACATGATGCTTGTTGATGTGAAAACAAAGATTTTTGGATTCATTACAGCCCTTGAAATATGTCAAAAAATGCTTCCAAAAGAAATTTCAGTCAGTTATACTGGTTGAGTAAATGTAAGATAACAAATGATGCTACCACTGTAATTATTAATCATTTGAATTTCTTAATAAAGGACTTCAACGACAGATTTTGTGATTTGAAGGCAATGAATTTTCCCTCCTGGTTAACTCAGCCACTGCTGATTGATATTTCTGATGCTGCAGTTCAATACTAAGAAGAGTTAGCAAAATTGCAACGTTATGAATCAGTGAAGACTTTGTGACGGGGTTAAAAGAAAATACCCCAGTATCTCTACATCAGCAAGAGAGCTATTGATTCATTTTCCTTCGTCTTATTTGACCAAATATGGATTCAGTACAGTTGAAAATTTGCTGGAAGACAAGCAAAACTAACTTGAAATTACAAAACATGGCAATTTACTCTCTCTCTTTTTCTCTTTTACTTGTTTCAGTCATTTGACTGTGGCCATGTTGGAGCACCGCCTTTAGTCGAGCAAATCGACCCCAGGACTTATTCTTTGAATGCCTAGTACTTATTTTAACGGTCTCTTTTGCCGAACCGCTAAGTTACAGGGACGTAAACACACCAGCATCGGTTGTCAAGCGATGTTGGGGGGACAAACACAGATACACACATACATATATATATATATATGCATATATACGACGGGCTTCATTCAGTTTCTGTCTACCAAATCCACTCACAAGGCTTTGGTCAGCCCGAGGCTATAGTAGAAGACACTTGCCCAAGATACCATGCAGTGGGAATGAACCCGGAACAATGTGGTTGGTAAGCGAGCTACTTACCACACAGCCACTCCTGCACCTATAGTTACGGCTAAAGTTAACAAAATTGTCTCCTCAGATAAAAGATCTGTGCCATATGCACCAGGCACAGGGTTCTCACTAAATGAGTTGAGGTATCCATCAGCTAGGTAATTGAATTAAAAAATCGTGTTTCTATATAAAAAAAAAATGTTGATGAGCACCAGATTTTCATTATTAAAAAGTGGGGCACTGGTAAAAAAGGGTTGGGAAACACTGATCTACCTATTTATCCACCTATCAACCTATCTAACCATCTATCTATTTGTTGACCAACTTGCATATCCATCCATCCATCCATCCATCCATCTATCTATCTGTCTGTCTGTCTGTCTATCTATCTATATCTATCTCTATCTTATTCTACTTACATTTCTGTTGATGAAACAGACTAACATTTAAACCAAATAACTAAAAAAAAAACTAAATAATTGTGGTACCCCAGCATGGCCTCAGTCTTTGGGCTGCTACACATAAAAAGGCAAAAGTAACATCCGCAGCTATTTGCTCAGGTTATTTCACTTTGATTTACCTTTGAACAGCTGTTGAATTTCTATAGTTTTCGTTTTTCTTTTTCTTTCCCTTTTCTTTCTCTTTATTTCTTCTTTTGATTTTTCTTCTCTTTTTCTTTTTACTTTATCGTTTTTTTTCTTTCTTTTACCTTGATTTAACTGTGTTGAAATATCTAGAAGGTATAGAAATGGTTGAACATTGAAACCTGTAACAACAACTAGTCTTTTATTTTTATTGTCCGTCACAATATCCTATTATATGTTTAAAATCATATAGCGGTTTTCCACTCATGCTTTCCTTTTCATCAACACACACACACACACACACACACTCTCTCTCTTTCTCTCTCTGTTTGCTTCTCAGTTCAGCTATACCACATGCCCCTGCATTTAACATATTTATATCTCTCTCTACTTTCTACCTCTTTTCTCAACTATTTCTCACTCCTAAGCACTAACTCTCTCTCTCACTTTTCATTTTCCCTTGAACTAACCATTTGACAGTGTCTTTGCACAATAACTATTACTTTCTGCTTACCTCATATCTTTAACACTTCTCTCTTCCTCTCTTTCTCCCTCTTCTTCTCTTGCTTTTCACCTCTCCCTCCAGCTAATCATGTGACACTGTTACGCATTTGGCCTTAGCATATCACTATATAGATTAATGATAAGAAAATACCATGAAAATGGGCAGTAGATTGACAGAATCATTAGAACATCAGTTAAAATGCCTTGCAGTATTTGTTCTGGTTCTTTGCATTCTAGGTTCAAATCAACTTTGACTTTCATCTTTTCTGGGTCTACAAAAGAAAATACCAATCAGGTACTGGGAGTTTTTTATTGTTCACATCTCAAGACTTTGGTGTTTACTGAGATGTGGGCCATGGCTGGACAGTTTTTACACAGAGGACTGCAAACAAATTATAACATTTGCTTACAGTTAGCTCACAATGTCAAGACATGATGACCTGGACACACACACATACTCATGCTCTCTCTCACATACACATGTGTGTGTGTGTGTTTGTATGTATGTATGTATGTATTCAGGCTAAATTTGACAGTTTGCATAAAAGGAATAGAAAATATCCCATCTAAAATTAAAAGCATTTTTTTTTTAAATAAAAAATTATCGACTAGATTATGGCTGGAAGATAACAGTGTACTCAAAGTAGCCACCCTCAGATTAAATGATGGTTCCAGAACCTGGTGCAGGCTTTTCTTGCTATGTCCCTGGGAAGATCTTCAAACACCCCTTGATCTTGGCCATGAGCTTGTCCTTGGTGTTGCAGGCAGAGTGCTTCGTGTCTTTGTCAACTGTGTCCAGTACAGAGTAATTCCATGGGATTGCAACTGGAGAAATTAAGAGGCCAGAAATTCTTCCACAATCACTTTTGACTCTTTCTGGAGATATGGCAAGGAGCTGAATCCTGCTGCTACATCTATAGCCTTTCAGCAGCAAGCTTCTCTAGCCAGGTTTTGATCATAGTCTCCAGCAGTTTCACATAGCTGTCTGAATTGAGCCTAAGGTCCTGTCCATCAGTTGCATGTGGATGCAGTGAAAATACCTGTTGTGTCCCTTCTTACTGACCATGGTTTTGTAGACTCTGTCGCTGTTGTCCATGTCACATCTTATAATCTTTACAGTGTTCACAGAGTAATGATTAACAGTTGTGATGTCTGCATTTTGACACCTGGCATGAATGATCTTGATATAGGTAGCTTTTTTCCAATATTCAGATGGCTTCCATTCCTCCATGTCAGCTAACTTTTTCTCAACTACAGTTTTGATCTTTATGCTCTTCAACATCATTGACTATTTACCAATAGAGCAAGCTGTGTTTGATAAAAGGAGACCCATGTTAGTATTGCAAAATGAACGACCAAGTTAGTGATTAATATTATTTAATAGTGTTTGCTGTTTCATTTTACCAAAATTAGAGTATGTAAATATTGGTTTCAAATTTTGGCCAGCAATTTTGAAGGAGGTATAATTCAATTACACCAACCTCAGGATGAAAGGCAAAGTCAACCTCAACAAAACCTCAACTCACAACGTAATATGCAGACAAAATCCTGCCAATCATTTTACATGGCATGCTAATGATTCTGCCAGCTCACTGCCTTTAGTGTATATAAATACAATACTTGGTATAAATTACCAGCAATCACTTAAGGATTATATTGTATTGTAGCCACTTAACGATCAACAGATAAACTATTGCATTGCTGTCAAACAGGATCAAGTATCACACTGAAATTTGATGTTTATGATGAGAATTAATTAATAGGTGACAAAGGAAACTATAATTTATATTTAAATCTTAACTATTCATTTATAATAATACATAAGTATGTAAAAGGATGTGTTTGTGCAGGCACGGATGAGTAAAATATGCATGCACACACACACACACACACACACATTTTTGCCAGCTGATTGGACTGGAGTAACATGAAATAAAGTGTCTTGCTGAAGGACACAACACACTGCCAGGAATCAAACTTGCTCTTGGTAGTTAAGGTAATCCTGCATTCATGGAGTTCCTTCATAGGACTTGAGTGAAGTGCATAGCTTAGTGGTTAGGGTATTTGGCTCATGATTGTAAGGTAGTGAGTTTGATTCCTGGCAGTGTGTTGTGTCCTTGAGCAAGACACTTTATTTCATGTTACTCCAGTCCAATCAGCTGGCAAAAATGAGAAGTATTTGTATTTCAAAGGACCAGCCTTGTTACATTCTGTGCCATGCTGAATCTCCCTGAGAACTACATTAAGGGTACACATGCTTATGGAGTGCTCAGCCATTTGCACATTAATTTCATGAACAGGCTGTTTTGTTGATCAGATCAACTGGAACCCTCATTGTCATAACCAATGATAGGTCTTAAATGATTGTCCTCAACTATCAGTATGTCTCATTTCATACCTGTTGTATATTGTTTTACATGCTGTAAATCCCCACCATTTTTGTAAATTGCCTTTGTAATGTCTCCTTATTTGTCCCCTTTGAAATGAATAAAAGAATTCATTATTAGGATTCTTAAGTTAATATCTAAGAATTTCTTACATAAAGTATCATTTTAATGATTCAGTGCAAAAATTTAATTTTTTATTATTTAAGTTACATTTTCAAGAAAGCATTTCATATTTTTAAGCAATTTTTTTAAAAATACGTTATTAACCTTTTAGCATTTATGTTATTTTGTCAAATGTAATGCTTATTTATTCACCTTGTTTCATGCATTATTTTGTAACTTTGAGAATTTGATGAGGTAATTGTAAATTTTTAGAATGATAATGTAGGGTTGGTGTGAGAGGCCAGACCTGACTAGTTTGATGATAAAGAAGGTAAAATATTTTGGCCAGATATAACCAGTTTAAATCCTAAAGGGTTAAATGACCCCCCACTGCTACTCTGCCCCAGTTCCTCTTTCTAAGACATTTTGGTCTGTTTTTCATTATGTTCAGACTAATTTTCAGTCCCATGAGAAGTGTGACTTTGTATGGCAGTGACATGTGAGTTGAGTGATGTACATTGCAGGGTACTGAAGGGAAATTAACTGAGCGGAATCTACTAGATGCTCATTGTTACATTAGAAAAAAGGCTGAAAGTGTGTGTGTTTGAAGTGTCATACACATGAAACACATTGACTGATGTATAGAGTGAGGATTACCGTGCCTACATCAAAGGCAGGTTAACTAGCAAGTTAGTTTTTGTTTGTGGCAGATGTTCAGGTGCAATAAAGACTGCAAACAAACAGGAAACAACTTCTATCTCATTCCAGGGTGAAAAACTAGAGGTAGTCGATAGCTTCCGCTATCTGGGCGACCAAGTTAGTAGTGGGGGTGGGTGCGCTGAAAGTGTAGCTGCTAGAATAAGAATAGCCTGGGCAAAGTTTAGAGAGCTCTTACCCCTGCTGGCAACAAAGGGACTCTCACTCAGAGTAAAAGGCAGACTGTATGACGCATGCGTACGAACAACCATGCTACATGGCAGTGAAACATGGGCTGTAACTGCTGAGGACGTAC
>NC_068998.1:35295972-35305625 GCF_001194135.2 Octopus bimaculoides
GGCACATAAAAGACACCATTTCGAGCGTGGCCGTTTTCGTGCGGGTGACACGTAAAAGCACCCACTACACTCTCTGAGTGGTTGGCGTTAGGAAGGGCATCCAGCTGTAGAAACTCTGCCAAATCAGACTGGAGCCTGGTGTTGCCATCCGGTTTCACCAGTCCTCAGTCAAATCGTCCAACCCATGCTAGCATGGAAAGCGGACGTTAAACGATGATGATGATGATGATGATTGTAGATGGTACGTTCTAGATGAAGAAGTTTTTAGGTTTACTGTGATCAAACAAACTTATGATCAAAAATAGACACTCTAGCCATGATCATGTTATGTTTTAATGGTGTGTCTAGGACTACATTAGTTTAATTTTTCCTTTCATTATTTAAGACATGTTTTGAAGGAGATTTGGCTGTCATTTCTAGCAGGTTACATGACTGTGCAGAGGCTCCCTTGTTGTCTCATGGCTGAAGAAGTAGTATGATGAGAGATAAAAGTGAGATAGATCAAAGGACGCTTTGGATGGAGTTCTTAAGCTAAACCAATGCTCACTAAACTTCACAGATGACATAGTAATGCAGAATATACAGTCAGGTTTTTATTGTGAACCTAATACATCCAATCCAATTTAGAAAAACCCAGCATCTATGATAGATTATACAGGTACTTGAGCTGTGAGAAAAAGCAGCAGACAAATTTTCCTCAAATCCCATCCTACAGTCTTACAAAAGAGAAGCACACACACACACACACACACACACACATTGAATACCCAATGTTTGAAAAGAACCAGATAGGATGGACCTGTCTGGAACGCCTTTGCTGAACATGGGCTAAACAGCAACTACATCAATCTTCCATAGAAAAATGGATATTAAACAATGGTAGTGATGCTGACACCAACGGCGACAGCAGTGACATGGCGATGTTGATGATGAGGATGACAGTAAAGATACTGTTTCAATATCTCTATTTAATTTAAGGCAGTAAGCTGGCAGAATCATTAACACACTGGGGAAAATGCTTAGCAGCCTTTCATCCATCTGCACATTCTGAGTTCAGATTCTGCCAAGGTTGACTTTGCCTTTCATCCTTCTGGGCTCAATAAAATAAGTGCCAGTTGAACACGGGGAGGGGGGGGGCGTATAATCAACTTTCCCCCGCCCTTGAAATTTCTGGCATTGTGCCAAAATTTGAATTCAATATCTCTATTTATTTCTCATTGTTTATCTATTCTCTCCCTAGGGTGAGTTACTCATTAGGATCTGGCAGTGATATGGCAACATTTTACCAGCGTGCTGGTGTCCCAAGCATGGACTTTTTTTATACATATGATACAGTAAGTATACTGTCAGTTTCTTTTTTCTTTTATTGTATTTGTTTGTTAAAGGAAGAGTAGAGCCCATAGACTTTGTTTCTTGTAAGCTTGTCGCCTAAACACAAGAACTGGCATGATGGCTGAATAAATAATAATCTTATAGTTACAGAAACGTAAGTTCATTAGATATTGAGGAACAAGCTTCTGTGTTAATACTTTTAAGACCAACAGCAGTTTGAACATAGGAAATTGTCTTCAAGTAGCGATCAAAAGGAAGTTACTAACTACTTGGCTTACCCAGTGACAAATATTCAAATTCTTCAAGTTTTATAAAGAGTGAAGATGGAGTGGGGTATGCAATCTGCCCTTGAATTTGGTGGAAGGTGAATGAGAATAACCAAACACACAACTCTGTAGAAATGAAGCAATTGTCTGGTTTCTAATTGATTTTTTAAAATATATTCCACTGTACAGGATTCAATATCTTTCGTAGAGTGTATGTCTTAGGCAAAGAATGCTATACTATCTCCTCGGGCATGCTTCACTATCTCCTCAGGTTTCTTTATTGAAAGAAAAGAGATATCTCTGTTTATATGTATACAGTTATGGATGCAACATTACTGAATGGTTAAGATGTTCACTTAGTAATTGCAAGGTATTGGAAATATGTGGCAATCTGTTGAACAGATTATATCTGTAATTTAACAATGAACCTTTGTTACATTGTGTTACACTGATTCCACCAGGGAATTACATTAAGTACATATGTCTGTGGAATGTTCAGTTAATGATATGTTATCCAGTGAGCAGAGAGGTTAGTTTCTGAAAACTTATCAAAAATCAGCAAAACAATTTTGATGTGTATAAACCAGTTGCACCGTTCTGCCTAACTTCAGTATCAGATTTCTGGTAATTTTTAATTCAGTATGTAGTAATTAGAGAAAATGTTCTTCATATTCTGCATTGAGGACAAAACACTTCAACTGAGGTATTTCCCTCAAAGATATTGGCTAAAACTGAGAAATGCAGGTACAGAAATTGAAACTTTTGATATAGACTATACTCTACTGCATCACATTGCTAACCACTTCACTTGACTAATATTTGTTTCACAAAATAGTTCACTACAAAAACTGGAATTATTGTCTATTATGTAGGCAAGCTGGCAGAATCATTATCAAGCTGGGTGAAATGCTTAGCAGTATATTGTCCCCCTTTATGTTCTGAGTTTAAATTCCACCTACACTGACTTTGCCTTTCATCCTTTTGGGGTTGTTAGATAGGTACCAGTTATGTACTGAGGTTGGTGTAACTGACTTTACTACTCCTGAATAAAAGTATAAAAGAAATTTGCACCCCTCTGCAAAGCCATGTCAAGCCAATGTGGCAGAGTTGGCTCATCAAACTAGTATGATCTCTAGCTCAAATTCACAGCCTCCACATGAGACTTTGGTTGGTGGAGAGAGCATACTGGGGCCTTCGTCCAATCAATCTAATATATTCTAGTATAAAACAAGCTACTCTGCCTACCTTTGTATTCCTTACATTGTAGGCAAGTTCCATACACACCCCCTCCAATCTAGTTCAAGCAATTTCTACAAATATCTGAATTTACAGACCTATCCAATCATATGCTAGCATATAACATTTAATCAAGTAAACAAGGCATAATTTTAAAAAATGATTGTAAGTAAAATCTGGGTAGTTTACTTCAGTCGTTTTCTCAATTTTTGATGCCTACCCATCATGTACAAATATACTGATTCACTTATTACTTACCTAGAAAGATCTTATGATTCACTAAAGAAGCCTAATAAGACAGGAACATGTTTGGAGCTGTCACCCATACTTACAAAACCGAGATAAAAATATTTGTCATTCAGTTTATGTTTTATTTTATGTTCTGTATAAGTATTAATTAATTAGATTATTTTTCTCTTGCTACATTCAAGTATGATGACACTAAAACTTCACTGTTATTTTTCAGCTAGATGGTATCTCTAGTAACTTCCCCTGGTCATAAACATCAACCTATTTGTTCAGAAGTATGGGTGTGAGTGGATTGTATGTTTTGTCTGTGTGTGTGTGTATTTTATAGTGTGACCATCTTTTAGTGGTCAGTCTGCCTGATTACATGTGTCAGGTTCTTTGCAATCTTAGAGCTTGACTGTTTTCCTGTCCATCTAACCACCCAGCCAGTATTAGGTCTGCCTATTCTACCTACTAATCTACAGATCTGTTTTCATGTAGCATTTTTTTCTCTTGTTCACCTACCAGCCACTATGTTTTTTATTCTGGAAGTTGGGGTAATCTATCCTGTACTTTCACCAAATTTACCTGACAATATTGTTGCATGTTTCACTGAGATTTTGCTTTCTCTGCCAGCTCATTCATTTGGACTCTATTTACTCTCTTTCTAGGAAAAGTGGAAAACATTGTCTTACCCTTCGTACCACACTGCCTATGACACATTTTATTATTACGCTAAATTCGTAGACCCCAGCTTCAATTATACACTTGCTATCTCACAGTTGTGGTCAATACTAGCCTGGTAAGTGAACCTTCTTATTGATCAGTTTGGGCCAAGTGACTTGCTTTTACTTCATATGTAAAACCAAAAACAGTTTTTAAAAAGAAATACGCTGACATGTTTGTGTAATTATGAAAGCTGCTCTGCAACATCACAATTTCTGGTTTCATTTCATTGCACAGCAGGTACGGAAAATGCCTTCAACTACATCCTTAGGTTGAGCAATATGTTGTAAGTAGAATTTGATAAAGAGAAACTATGAAGAAGCCCTTTCCACCCATATCTCTCTCTCTCTCTCTCTCTCTTTCTATATATATATATATATATATATATACATATACGAGGGGGTGCTGAAAAGTTCTTGGCTTTCAATAAAAGAAAATACAGGAGGATCAGTTAATTATGACTTTATTCAACACATCCTCCTCACAGATTCACACACTTATTGCAGCGGTCATTTAATTTTTCTAAGCCCTGTAAAAGAACTTGGAAGGTTGGGTCTCCAGCCAAGCCTTTCGCAATACTCTTAATGCCAGGAACTTTTCCAGACTCCATTTTACATACATACATACATACATACATGCATGCATGCATACATACATACATACATACATACATACACACACACATACATACATACATACATACACACACACATACATACATACATACATACATACATACATGCATGCATACCTATATGTGTGTGTGATATATGTATGTATGTATGTCCACTGAACCATAGATTCTACTACATAAGGTGCACAAGAGATCATGCTGGATATCACACTGGTAGACAGGGACACCTCCATGTCTACCAGTGTGGTTACTTTTGAGTAACAAACTCAATCACATTTGGTCACATGAAAGAGACATGACAATGTTGGTCCCAGCTGGAGAGTTGACCTGTAATTGGTGTGGAATAACTTGTTTAAGTCCTTCTCAGCTTTTGGAGCCCTCTGAGATGGCATCAGCGAAAGGGGAGACCAAATATGAGGAGTTTCTTTGAGTGAAATGGATTTAGGAAATGGTCTTACTTGGTCACACGTCAACGTCCATCATGTATATTTGTAAGACGTTTTATTTATGTTGTTACATTTTATGACACATAGAGCAGCAGTTTGACAGAGATTGATAAAATCCACAGTGGATTTAATGTGGTCTTTTACAACTCTTAAAGGTGGTGCTTCAGTAAAGCTTATACTCCAGTGACTGAAACCAGGAGAAAAGTAATGGGGTTAGATTGTCTCAAAGAGAAAAGGCATATTTCTTCATGCCAGGGAGGAGCGAAGGGATCTTGACTTCATATGACATTTTCCTCTTCAACAAACATTTCTCCTTGTTTCAGTTTTTTTTCCAGTACAAAATTTTTTTTTTAGTTTTTACTTAAGATTTTCTCTGCAAAAACTATTGTTAACCATTAATTTATGAATTTTTATAATAACCAATATTCTATATGTAGATATGGTGACAGAACTGATGTCTCATAAACTGATAGTTATAATCTAGTGTTTCGCTACTTATTTCCTCCCAGGCCCCACTATAACTTTCCAGAAAAATGTATGCCACACCGTGGCTGGAAAAACAACTTCATTTTTTTTGTTTGATTTTTGATACAAAAGAACCTACGAGTAATTTTTTTATTAAGTACTGAGTACAAAAGAGTACATTATTGATCAAGGAAAAAAAAGTGAATCACTCTAATGAGAACCTTGTGCCTGGTGACTACGGCAGATTTCCTTGATTTGATGGGGACAATTTTGTTGGCTCCAGCCATAAATCACCCCATTTTGTAATTTCAAGTCTGCTTCTTTTGGCTCGAACCAAATCATCAACAGCTCTAAAGCCACACTCAACGAAATAAGACTTGGGGGAACGAATGAAAAACTCCTTTGCTGAAATGTCAGTGTTAGGGTATTTCCTTTCAACTTCATCACGTAATCACAGTTTCGTGCCTTTCATTTTGATCAACGTATTCACTGTTTCATCATGTTACACTATTTTCTTGGAACTGCATTGAAAGTTCAGGGATATCTATCAGCAGTGATTGAGTCAACCAACAGGCTGTGAAAAAAAGATTTTCACAATTTCATTAAACGTAAAAAAAAAAAAAAGAAAAGAAATTTTTTTCCCCCGCGTCCCACCTCAATTTTCCTAGGAGTCAAGTTGGAAATTATTTCCAAAATCAATCGTAAATGATAAAAAAAAAACTTTGATTTTAAGGGAAGCAACTCTGTATAAAAATTGTTTGGTTATCTCCCTTGGAGAAAATTTTAAATTTAGCATTATACCATCGAGAATCTCTCAGAGCAGAATTCCTTCCCCTAAATAAATGATTTTGGAAATTTTCATTTATCAACTCTAGATAATAATTCTTGCACAAGTTCAGTAATTTTAGTGGGACAATAACCAATATAGAAGAGGTTGATTATAACCCTGTCCTTGACTTTATTTCATCAATCCTGAGTAGACGAAAGGAAAAGTTGACAAAGGTTTGAAATCAAAATGTAAAGCATTTTCTCTGACGAACTAATGATTCTGCCGAATTGCTGCCATTTTAAAGTCTGTTTTCTATGCTGGCATGGATTGGACGATTCAGGGGACTGCACCAAGCTCTACTCTCAACTTTAGTGTGGTTTCTACAGCTGGATGCCTTTCCTAAGCCAACCACTTAACAGAATGTACTGGGTACTTTGTACATGACGCTAGCAGCAGTGAGGGTACCAAGTAACTTGCAAGACAGAGAAGGGATAGTGTTGAGGGACAGAAATAGATGTCTAGAGGGAAAATATGGTTACCAACAAAGGTAATAGCTCTCTAAACTTTGCCCAGCTAGTTCTTATTCTAGCAGCTATGCTTTGCTGAGAGCCACCAAATGCTGCCCATTACTTCCTGACCAAAGGAAGGCATATGATCTTCACATTACATGGAACTTTTAGCTGAGAAAAAAATATACACAGTAGATCATATCAGGGTCCCTGGGGAGGGTATGTAACCTTACTTGCTTAGAAAGCCCTCAGTGTTTACACTCTACACCCATGAACTTTCAAAACAGTATTTTTTAACATACTTTTCTCCGTTTTTGTTTCGAGCTATATATATATATATATATATATATACACACACACACACATGCACACAATGTTTAATCAAATGTACAAAAATCACATACTCTGAGAGAATTCAAAGGTGTAGCATAATCCAAGGGTAGGGTAATCGAATGTAAAGAAATCTAAGAATTAGGTATTCCAAATCATCATCAGAAGGATGTAGAAGATTTCAGCCATGTAACCACACTTATGCTATTCTCCGATTATTCTTTTCTTTCTTCCTGGACCTTTATTCATTCCTCTTTCTGTTGAAGAGCCATGCTCAGAACATCAGACCCCACTGTTTTTCTCATCTTCACTGAGTTTCAACCTAATACATTCACTGTGTCTATCTTTTTGACTTTTGTTGGTTTTGTTTTTGATTTGCCTGTAGATATATATATAAGTTCAAAAAAAGACAAAAAACAATAACAAAAAGCAACAATGTGAGGACGTGATACGGATAGTGTTACTAGACGCTCGGGAAAGGAAAGAGGTGCATGTATATATATGTATGTATGTATGTGTGTGTGTGTATATATATATATGTGTGTGTGTATATATATGTGTGTGTATATATATATATGTGTGTGTGTGTGTATGTATATATATATATATACATATACATATAGCAGAGTAAAATATAAATATAAAATTGCAATGGATTGCTAAATCTTGTACCTCTCCATTGTATAAGGTATACTCGCTACGAACTGTTATTATTCTACATAAATCAGTCTCTGAAATGTTTTGCAAATATTTTATAAACCCATTTCCAAAGATATCTTTATCTTAATTTATTCTTTAATTAGCATTTGATATACATATCTTGACTTATCCTTATTTTTTATCTCTGTTATACCTTTTATATCATTTGCAATCAAATATTTTATTTTGTAAAATCTTTATGAAAAAATTTTATTATAAAGATTTACATTCTTTTCACCTAACTTGGAGCTGTGCATACTATACTGAACTGGCTTGGTGCCTCACTTTAACTACCTAATTCAATTGAATCTTATATATATATATATATATATATATATATATATACATATATAAATATTTATGATGTACTATTCCATGATCAGCAAGAAAAATACTCAACGTTTTCTATATGCTTCCTTCTCAACCTTTAGCATTTCTTCTCTCATTTAATTTTTAGTTCATTATAACATGTGATTTGTGCTTGATAAATATGCTTGAGGTATTTCTCAACATATGAAACTATTAGTAGCACATAAAAACATGTATTGTGTCCATTAGATAGTGTGTGTGTGTGTTCGTGTTAGCAGATAGATTGATCACTGTTGCTGATAAAATGTTTTTACTATTTTGCAGTTACCTGGCTGAAGACAAAATTTTAGAATTTGATCTCCGGCGATATTCCAACATCATTGCAGTGTCTGTGTATGACTTATGTAAAAAGCATGATCACATTTTCTCAAACCGTTCAGTCAATATTGGTTAGTTACTTCTTTATTTTCATTTTCCAATTTCTTTTATCTCAAGGTCTGAAGGAAAGGACAGTATGCTCTTGGCTTTCTCAGGCCTTTCACAATTTATACAAGTGATACCATTTTTTGATTGATATAAGGTTGCTTTTGAACCATTTAAGGACAATACATGTGGAAAAGAGATGAACAAAGAGGGAGTTTCAAAGGGCTGATATTCTAGAAAGGAAGGACTGGGTGTAGTGATTAGTGGGTCTTGGTATTGTTGAGTACAACAAACGTGATGAGTGGAAGAGAGGCAAATGAATTGAGAACACCTGACTGTGATATGAACCCAGCCAGCTCTGTCAAACAAAGGATGTGATAGAAGCAGTAGAAAAGGCAAACAGAGGAGACAATGCACCTGTGGGTCAGAGGATGAGATGTGTCTGTGACTTTATGCCAGTTAGTCAGGTAGTCTTTTGTTGATGCAGTCCAGGATGTCTGTTTGTGTAGCAACAGTGTCTTCTCAGGTGGGAGAGCAATAATCCATTATTGACCATACCTGTGCTTTGTCCAACTATCAAGTACTCTGTTTCTATCTGTACTCTTCTTGACCTTATGATCAACTTCAACCAAATAAATTGCACCTTAACTGTTGGAAATTTGAGCCATAATCTCTCCATAAAAAGAAGAAAATTGTCAAACTCCTCACTGTACAACTTGGTATCTTGGGTGCCTTTAACAGAATCCACTCTGTTGCAAGTATATGGATCAAGTTTCCAGGTTAAAGAAGGATACCTTCCTCCCTACCTTCCATCTGTCTTGCAGGGAAAGTCAAAGCTGCCTCTTCTACTGACTAAAAGAGTGGGGGGAAATATTAATATATAATATTATTTTATAGCAATGTCTGTACGTATATGACACAAACATATACATATGTCTCTTTGAATACTCCATAGAAATAGGTCATAGCTTCTGTTGCCTAGACAACCTAATGGACTATGGAGAAGGCTGCTCTAAAAGTTTAGCAGTCAAGAAAAGAACAAAGTGGGATAAGTTCAGGGCACGATTACCTCTACTGTGAACAGTGGAGCACATTTCATTTATCAAATCTACAATAAATGAAAAGTCAACATAGATTTTGTTTGTTATTTCATGACAAAAATGACTTTCTTATAATGTAATTATTTTGCCTTCAACACATGGTCTCAGAACAATGAATACACACACACACACACGCATACATACACACACACACACACACACACACACACACACACACACA
>NC_068998.1:35305935-35307562 GCF_001194135.2 Octopus bimaculoides
TATATATATACATATGAAGGACATCCAGCTGTAGAAACTCTGCCAAATCAGATTGGAGCCTGGTGTAGCCATCTGGTTTTACCAGTCCTCAGTCAAATCGTCCAACCCATGCTAGCATGGAAAGCGGACGTTAAACAACGACGATATATGACAGGTTCCTTTCAGTTTCCGTCTACTGAATCCACTCATAAGGCTTTGGTTGGTCCAGGGCTATAATAGAAAACACTTGCCCAAGGTGCCATGCTGGGGACTGAACCTGGAACCATGTGGTTAGGAAGCAAACTTCTTATCACACAGCCACATATGCAGACATGTATCACTAGGTATATGTATGTACTTGTGTGTACATATGTATGTATGTATGTCTCATTATTTCCAAGTGTACATCATTTACCCCTATGATTGACTTCTACCCTTCTAACCCATATTACTCACCCCTTTAACACTTCTCCCTTTTGTCATTCATTTGTGTCACTCAATTGCTTCTATTCCTTTCATCCATGTAAAAATCTGTCTTGCTTCTTGCATCCATGCCCCATGTCATTCATCCCTCAGTCACAATCGCTCCTAATATTAATAAGGATAAATGGTAAAGACCCCCTTCAGTTATGAATGACCATGGGATTACAACTAAAAAGTTGCCCTCCGAGGCTCAAGTCTGGGCAAGGTTGTTAATGAAAGACCAGCAGTTGCCCATGCAGACCAGCCACCCCTCTCCACATCTCTGATGTTATCTGATGGTAAGGAAAAAGGCCAATACATCTTGGCACCAGTGATGTTGCAACTCATTTCTACAGCTGAGTGAACTGGAGCAATGTGAAAATAAAGTGTCTTGCTCAAGAACACAACACACAGCTTGGTCCGGGAATCAAACTCACTACCTCATGATTGTGAACTCATGATTGTTATGAGAAAGGCAGCAAACTGGCAGAATCATTAGCATGGATTTCTTCCCACTCTTTATTTTTCAAGGTCAACTTTACCTTTCATCCTTTTGGGGTCAATAAAATAAAATACCAGTCAAGTACAGGGGTTGATGTAATTGATTATCTCCTCTCCTAAAATTGCTGGCATTGTGCCTAATTTGGAACTTATTTGTTATGAGAAAAGAAAGAGATGCAAAAATGATGATATTCTGCTGTGAATAGGAGATGAATATTTCTCTTTTTATAATATTTCACATTTTCTCTTTGCAGCCCATTACAAGTACGAATACTGAATGACAAAATGATACAACTGGAGAGAACTTTTATTGATCCTGAAGGAATAATTGGCAAAAGACAATACAAGTGAGTCAGGCTTGTTTTAGAAGTATATATATATATTACCGATATCCAAACTACAGTGGAGAAGGCTAGCCACTGGATTTGGTTAAAAAGAGACGATGAGCGATGGCTAGAGAAATATTGAGCTTTGTTTAATAATCAGTTGATCTAGCAAGCGGGGATTCATATCAGTGAGGGGGGCCGGTGCGCATTGATGCTGTCGAGAGGTAGGCCCCGAAATGGCGTGCATTCTCTCCTGATGACCCCATACACTTGCTGGCTTCCGGTATGCGGAATTCTTGACTGGTAGCACTTGCATGTGCAAGTTGTTTGCAAGACACATATATATATATATATATATA
>NC_068998.1:35308670-35315453 GCF_001194135.2 Octopus bimaculoides
TATATATGTATGTGCGTATGTATGTTTGTGTGTCTGTGTTTGTCCCCCCACCATCGCTTGACAACCGATGCTGGTGTGTTTAGGTACCCGTAACTTAGCGGTTTGGCAAAAGAGACCGATAGAATAAGTACTAGGCTTACAAAGAATAAGTCCTGGGGTCGATTTGCTCGACTAAAGGCGGTGCTCCAGCATGGCCACAGTCAAATGACAGAAACAAGTAAAAGAGTAAAAGAGTAATTATTTTTGTTGGTAGTTAATTTATAATATATTGATATATATATATATATATAAAACTTTTTCTTCTTTGTTTTTTGTTGGTTTTTTTTTGTAATATTTCTTTCTATTTACATTTTTCCATCATTATTTTAGTCCGTTGCCATCCACTATGGCTGACTGAAATATATTCGTTGGACCCCTTTACATTCTAAGTTCAAAAGTTCAAATCTTGCCAAGATTGGCTTTGTACTTCATTCTTCCAATATCAATAAAATCAAATATCATTCAAATATTGGGGTTTATTTAATTACACATACACTCCTCCACAAAATTTCAGATCTTGTGTATAGTAGAATGAATTGGCTGAATGAGGGATAAAGTACCTTGTAGTCTTATATTTACTCCCAATTACATACTGTGTTCAAATATTGCTGTGGTCAACTTTGACTTTTGTCTTTTTCTGACCAATAAAATACCAGTTATTCTATTGAAATGTCCTTTCTTGCAAAATATATGGCCAAGTGCTTATGCTAGAAGTTGTGGTCTCTAAAGCAGAAGTGGTGTTAACCAACACCTGCAGAATGAGATATATACAGCAATATGTTTGGGCAATGGAGGGCTCTTTTAAAGGCAGGTTGAATAATCACAGATCCTCTTTAAGAATCCAAAAGAGGGGTAATGTCGTAACTTCAACCAGTTATATATGGTGATTGAAAAAGAGGAAACGATGCTATACAAAATCAACTGAAAATTACTGGAACTTTCTGGGCCATGTCTAAATGAAAGGAGACGAAACATTCTTGGCCATAGCTACAGGCTGTGTGTGTTACTACAGATTGGATAGAATCTTGTAGATCCAAGCAGAAATACTCTCCCCTCATTTGTATCTCCCTATGTTATATTCCTCAAATCAATGCCTACTTTGCATTTTGGTTTTATCTTATGAGAATGATTAAATAAGTATCGAACCAATATAAATTTAAGTAACTTGAACCATCCACTCTAATATTAATGTTATTGTTACTAACATCTTCCCTCTTTTTTTTCTAATTGCAGACATGTCATTTTTGCACCTATGGAACACGATGCTTACTCGGATGCTTCTTTCCCTGGAATCAAGGAGTGTATTTGGAAAATAGAAAATGAAAATGCTGATGTTTGGGAAGAGCTGAAGCAGCAGATCTCAGTTGCTACGTACACAATTCTGACAGCCGCTGAGTCACTTGATGAAATTGGATTAGGGTTTAACAGAGCAAACCATACCGAGTGATCTGGTGATCCGTCAAGCCTATTACATCAGTGATCAGAATCCAGAGCTTGTTAACTGAGTGATCCATCAATCAAATATTGATGATGTGGATCACATTCCATGCATTTTTTAAGTGATCCATCAACGCTAAATCATCATGATTCATGGACTTTACAAAATATTATTTTAGACTATTTTTTAAATCCAATCTTTTATTATTATTATTATTATTATTATTATCATTATTATTATTATTATTATTATTATTACTTTCAATTTTTTATTATTATCTTTTCATTTTTTTCTTCAAATGATCGTTTTACTGAGAGTTGAACGAGATATTTGGAAAAAGAGAAAAGAAAAATGATGAGGTGTTATTTAATCCAAAAGAAAACATCGAAACTACACTGGTATATTGGTTAGCTATATAACATATTTTCTCACAAGTTTTTAATACCCTAAGGGATCAGTTTTGATCCTACAGATCAATTTCCCCTTCAGTTTGCTACCACAACATAACAGTATAGATACCAATTTACTGTCATTAGCTTCCATTCCTTGGTGCTAATTCCTTGGCATTTCCCTACACTCCAAATTTATACAGCTTCAGGTTTTTTTCTGTTATTTCTGGGATATTTCTGGGATTATATTCAATGTTTTAGTAAATTATAAACTCTTCTTTTGTTCATTTTCTATATTTGTTTGTTTTTCTCAGGAAGGGGGAAAAAACATCTCTACTTGTACTTGAGTACATTTTTTTTTAACCTTTTCCAAGTCCAGAGGACTTTTTAACTTTTGAAACTGTCACTAAATGTAGACTGAAACATCTTAAAACAGAACTTAAATAGCTGCTCAGATATAAATAGGTTAATATGTATCATCTGAGTTTGTCTCATTAACTATGTGTTTTGTTATGGAGGATATAAATACAGTAAGTCTTGTGTGTACAAGTGACAAGTATCATCTTACAACAGGACTTGCACATATAGGTAATAAGTGCAATGCAATACACCTAAATGCATCAGTACAAGTAATATCTCTAATACAGCAGACCTCACCACACTTGTACAGGTCATATCTGCAATATAGACCTCATCAGAGCTGTGCAAGTGTTGTTATCAAATACATCAAGCTTCATCATATCTATGACTATCACATCTGCACTTGTTTATATCTGTAATGAAACAGGCCACATCACACCTGTACAGATGATATCTAATGTTGCAGGCCTTATAACACTGTACAGGTTATATCTGTAACACAGCAGGTCCTTTCAGTCCAGTACAGATGACATCTGTAATAAAACAGGCCTTACCACACCTGTGCAGATGATATCTGTAATGTTGCAGGCCTTATAAAGGTTATATCTCTAGTGCAGCAGGTTCATTCAATCCAGTACGGATAATATATGGAATATGATAGGCCTTATCATACCTGCAATAGATCAGGCCTCATCATAGCTGTACAAGGAATGATGGCCCCAGGTCCCCACTCTGTGCAGCTGATGATTGTGTTATGGCAGGCTTATTTATATATGAGATGATTATTAAATACTAGCTCAGCTCATTACAGGAGATTCCAGCAGCCATGGTTAGTTAAAGAGCTGATATGTAGGGAGTTGAAAGGATTAATTAATTTTTATTTCAGTTAGTTATCACCTAACCAAATAATAATTTAGATACTTTGAATGTTCACCTGTTGTAATTATCTCTTATTTACAATACATACATATATACACATACACACACCTATATATATTCAGTACACACTACATGTTGCTATACTTCTGAAATTATTGCTAGCTCACATCATTTGACTTCAGTCATCAATATTTTAAAATGATGCAACCATGGAATATTGTTAGTGAGTCAAATATGTCCCTGATGTAAGATCTGTGTGCTGCCCTGCAACATATGATGAGCTTCTGACTATGGGGGAGTTAGCTTCCCATGATTAATAGTAGTATTAATTTATTTAGAAGGTGACAAGCTGATAGGGTCATTAGTAAGCTGGGCAAAATGCTTAGCAGCCTTTCGTCCATCTTTACATTCTGAGTTCAAATTCTGCCAAGGTCGACTTTGCCTTTCAGGGTCGATAAATTAAATGCAGTGAAACACTGGGATTGATATAACTGACTAGTCCTCTCTCCAAAAATTTCAGGTCTTGTGCCTATAGTAGAAAGGATTAATTTATTTAGTGTCAACATAATTTATTTAGTGTTAACATAATCTAGATAAAATACCTTTTAGTTGGTTTTTGTTAGTTTTGCCTTCTTTTTAAAATTCATACAGACTAGAATTTTAAAACTAATCCTGCTTTTACTTCATTGTTAATTCAAGTACACAAACAGTTTAGCTAGAATTTAAATCTGTGATTGATTGAATGACTGAAAAAATGACTATGAGGTTAAAGACGTGCTAGAGTAACTTGAAATATGGAGATATGGCTAAACAACTAAATACAAAGTAATAAATAACCAAAAGTGATGCCAATGCAATAGCATCATATAACTCATTCATACAATTGAAATGTTTGACTGTTATTGAAAAATCGAAGAGAGGCTACATTAACTATCAACCATCACATATCCAGCAAACTACAGTTATTATGTTCAAAGTTTTGGTTAGTTCCACATGAGAAATGCTAAATCATAAAATAGTCTGGGAAATCTTTACCATCAATATGCTTATAGCAATAAAATGGAGGGCTGCAATGTGGAAAAAAAAAATAACTATGATTTTAGAACAACCTTAGAAATATATGAAAGTCACTTGTGAAGTTTTTCATTGCCAATTGCTTAAGCTGGCTTCAAATGCTACAATTTTTTTTTTAAATCTCACAGCTGGTCTGAGAAAATTTTACAAACACACTGCTAGCAGTCATAAAAACAGAAAGATTTTCTATGACAACAGACAACTCAACTTCTGAAAAGCATTAAAACTATATGATGGTTGCCATAGAAAAATTTGCTACTATCACACATTTAAGATTCCAGAGCTGTTTAATGCAACTAAAAACTAAGAGAAATTTCCCAAACAATATATCAAAAATAATATGTCTGTGGAGCAGAAGATTTGGTTGGCTTATTTTTATTTATATGAATATACACTCAAGCATGTGCACACACACACACATATATATATGTATATATATATATATATATATATATATATATATATATACACACACACATACATATGTATATTTATATATATATACACACATACATATTTAAATATAGATATATATTTTCCTATGTTCATTTATATATATAGGCATACTGTATATACATACTTATATAGATATATATAGCTATATATTAATATATATTTACCTATGTACGTATATATATATATATATATATACATGCACATATTGAAAGGTAGATCTAGCGAGATTGTAGAGATGCTACAATGGAGACGTGTTGATGTGTGTTGCGTACAAGAGGTAAGACAGAGAGGAGCTTCAGCCAGAGTGTTCACAGGCAAAGCACATGGGTATAAACTCTTCTGGGAGGGTAATAGTGATGGGCATACTTCTTGCAGAGAAATGGGTGGATAAGGTCATAGAGATAGTGAGGATGTGTGATACAGCACTTAAACTTAGGCTAGTCTTGCAGAATGGTATAGCTACAATTATCTCTGCCTCTACCCCACAAGTGGGCCCACCAAATGAACAGAAGTTTCACTTTTATGATATTCTTCTGCAGGCTACCTCAAAGATGAGTGACAGTGATCTCATCTTTGTGGCTGGAGATTTTAATTGGCATGTCAGACAGCAATCTGGTATCTTCCATGGTGTACATGGGGGTCATGAAGAGGGAACTAGGCTCCTGGAGTTCTGCGATGCAAATAACCTATTGATCTGCAACACCAACTTCAGGAAGCCTGCTAGCCACTTGATAGCCTATCAATCAGGTGACTCTGCTAGCCAGATTGATTTCATTCTCACTAGACAGCAGGATGCATGGTTGCTCTTAAATACAAAGACCCTCCTTGGTGAAGAATGCACCCACCCCTCAACATAGACTAGTTATTAGTGACTTTAGACTCGAGGCCAGAAGGATGCCAAAAAGCAGACCAGTCTGGAAAAGAAGGACTTGGAAGCTTAGGAACCCTTCACATGGTCAGAGATTTAGGGATATCCTTACTGAGGAATTTGATGATAGGGAGGAGGAGCTACAGTCCTGTGACATAGAAGGCAGCTGGGAATTCCTGCGAGACAGCTTACTGTGTGCCACAGACCAAATCTATGGCTGGTGCAAAGTCCCTTCCAGACCCAGGATAACATGGCAGTGGAACAATACTGTAGACAGGGCCATTAGAGCAAAAAAATAGGCTTGGAATGCCTGGAAGAGTGGGGATAGCAGGAGAATGTATCTGATGGCCAAATGGGATGCTAAGAGACAGGTATATATAGCCAAGGGAGTTGCAGAAAAGAAGTTTGCCAATGTTCAGCGACATAAGGACCAAAGAACTGAAGTATTTCATATTGCAAGACAGTGTGTGAGAGAAAACCGTGATGTCATAGGAGAGAAATGTATCCACATGGATTATGGTGCCCTTGCGTTTAATGACTGCAAAGAAAAAGGTTTGGAGAAGCCATTATGAAGTGACTGCTGAATGTGGAGAATGAATGGGAGGAGGAGAGTCTGCCAAATGTTGACCCAGTTGAGGGACCAGCTATCCAAATCAAAAGCACCCAGGTAGATAAAGCAATTAAAGATATGAAAACAGGGAAAGCACCTGTCCCATCAGGAATCACTGTTGAGATGCTTAAAATATCAGGCAGTGTGGGTTATGGTTTTGTCACCCACATCATAAATCAGCTAGTTCATGAAAGAGTCATACCCAATGACTGGTGTAGCAGCACCATAGACAACTGCTACAAGGGGAAAGGTGATGCTTTAGATAGAAATAACTACAGGGGTATCAAACTGCTGGATCAGGTGATGAAAGTTACAGAAAGGGTCATAGTCCAACCAATTAGGGAGAGAGCTTGCCTAGATGAGATGCAGTTTGGTTTTGTGCCAGGCAGAAGCACCACTGATGCTATATTTCTGGTAATATCTAGCCAAAGATAAACCTCTGTACTTGGCTTTTGTTGACTTGGAGAAAGCCTTTGACAGGGTCCCCCGATCCCTTATCTGGTGGTCAATGTGGAAACTGGGGATAGACAAGTGGTTGGTAAGAGCTGTACAAGCCCTGTACAGGGATGCTGTCAGTAAGGTAAGGGTTGGCAATGAGTATAGTGAAGAATTCCGAGTAGAAGTAGGGGTTCACCAAGGATCAGTCCTCAGCCCCCTCTTATTCATTATA
>NC_068998.1:35315641-35316945 GCF_001194135.2 Octopus bimaculoides
AATCCTCTAGGCAATAACAGAGTAATTCAATTCAGGCTGCCCCTGGGAGCTCATCTATGCTGATGACCTTGCTCTAATAGCTGAGTCACTGCCAGAACTGGAGACAAAGTTTAGGGTGTGGAAGCAAGGTCTAGAATCGAAGGGCCTTAGGGTTAACCTAGCAAAAACCCAAGTCTTAGTAAATAGGAAGGCTGTCAAATCACGACCCCCTTCAGGTAGATTGAGCCCTGCTCAATCTGTAGAAAAGGCATGGGTAGAAACTCCATACGATGTACCCAGTGTAAGCTATGGACACATGAAAGGTGCAGCAATATCAAAGGAAGATTAACCAGTAAAATAATCTTTATGTGTGGCAGATGCACTGGGACAATAAACACTAAAGATGTACAGAAAACAGATTCCATCACATGCCAGGGGAAGAAACTAGAAGTAGTTAATAGTTTCCGCTACCTAGGTGACTAAGTCTGTAGTGGAGATAGCTGCTCTGAGAGTGTAGCGACTAGAGTAAGAATAGCCTGATCAAAGTTCAGGGAGCTCCTACCTCTGCTGGCAACCATGCCAGTGGCATGTAAAAAGCACCCACTGCACTCTCGAAGTGGTTGGCATTAGGAAGGGCATCCAGCTGTAGAAACATTTCCAGATCAGATTGGAGCCTGGTGCAGCCTTCTGGCTTTCCAGACCGCAGTCAAACCGTCCAACCCATGCCAGCATGGAAAACGGATGTTAAACGATGATGATGATGATATACATACATATATAGATATATACATATTTACTAATATGTACATACCTCTGTGTGTGTATGTATATATATATATATATAAATAGACACACACACACATGCATACTCATATAAACATGCTGTGTGTTATGAAGTTTGCTTCCCAATCACATGGTTCTGGGTTCAGTTCCACTGTGTGGCACCTTAAGCAAGTGTTTTCCTGGGATCAATCAAAGCCTTGGTAGTGGATTTGGTATACAGAAACCAAAAGAAGCCTGTCATATGTATGTATATGTCTCTGTGTGGTTATCCTTCACCATTAGTAGACAACCAGTGTTGATGTGTTTATGTCCCTGTAACTCAGCGGTTCGGTAAACAAGACTGATAGAGTAGGCTTAAAAAAAAAAGTATTGGGATCAATTTGTTTGACTAAAATTGTTCAAGGTGGTGCCCCAGCATGGCTGCAGTCTAATGATTAAAACAAGTAAAAGACAAAATATGTATGTATGTGTATATCTATCTATCTATCTATCTATCTATCTATCTATCTATATATATATATATATATATATATATATATATA
>NC_068998.1:35317374-35320482 GCF_001194135.2 Octopus bimaculoides
TCTTTTACTCATTAACTGGCTCCAGACATATTGGTTCAATACTATTATTTAAAATGTACATATGTGCAGTGATACCTTGGTTAGTGTAGGAGATATGCTACTAATGCTATATTGCGTCATTTTAACATAGCATGAGATGCAAATTATTATTAAGTGATATGGACTAATATGAAAGTGATATACAGTGTCAAATGAAGGAAAAATTCAAACTCATTATCACACCTTTTAAGCACTTAGTTTTAGATATCTCTCACAATGTAATGTTATGTACTGTGATCTAAAGTTAAGCTCAAATTAAAAATAAAACCGTTTAATTAAGATCTAATGTTTAAATCTACCAAGTTCAATAGCACATCCACAAACCTACTCAGTTGGTAAAAAGTTGCGAGAAATAGGACAGAAATGGTAATACCAGGGTTGAGTGTCTCACTGTGACAGATCCTCACACAATGATTGTTTTGTTTTTTTTTTAAGAATACATCTAATTCCATCTGTGTATTCTTGTGCCTTTTTTTTCCACAAAGCAATTCACCATTGCATAACATCATGTCCAGAACACTTTGCTTTGCGACTGTGTCCCTGAACAGAATCCTTCACACTAAATAGGTCCATGATACCCATATTCTTGAAGATCTCTTGCTGAGGAATTCAGTATTGTAGCTTATTAGTACCATGTGCCTGACTCATCTGAGGTTGCTCTGTTTAATCTACAGATTTCACAATATAATTGTCTCAGATTATCTTGGTTTGGTTTTCTGTTTCTTCAACAAGTTGTCTGAAATTTCATTGTAATCCATGTTTGATTGTAAGTGACTACTTCAACAAGACTACAGGCTTGAAGGGTGTCAAGATTCTGAGGATGATCTGGAACATTATCGATCACCAGCAATTCCACAAGTTCAAGATTTTGTTTCTTTTTTGCAATATCTTTTTACTGGAGACAAAATTATGAAACAAACAAATGTGTTTTTGCTATTACCCTCTCTCTCTCTTAATCAAAGGGATACTTCAGTTTTGCAGGTTATAAGGTCATCTTATTAGTGCTAGTGCCACAAAAAAGCACCTAGTACACTCCGTAAAGAGGTTGGTATTAGGAAGGTCATCCAGCTGTAGAAATTTTATTAAAACTGTAACAGTGGAGCAAGACATGATCCACTGACCTGTTGGATCCTGTCAAATCAGCCAACCCATACTAGCTTAGCAATTGGACATAAAAGGTAAATGAAAAATGGATGCTTGTTGTGTTTCTGAAAGATAAACTAGCACTGGTTCCAGGCATCCTGGTGCATTAATGTCAAGAAAATAATTTTAATTGGTGTTTTCTGGTCTTGAACCTAGAAGTATTTTCATTCTTCTAAGGAAATGAAACTGCAAGAAGACATTATTGATAAGGAAAGACTTGTTTCATCTACATTGAATACAAGTTAAAGAGTATAATTTCCATGATTGATAATACTCTTAGGAATCTAGGTAAATTTCTTGGCTGCTTGTCTGCATGAGCAAGAATCCTTGTTTCTTACATTTTAGCATACAATTATAATAATGTAGTGCTGTCCCACTGAAAATATTTTCTCCAGGAAAAAAGAATATTATAGCAAATTAACACTAAACTGGGTTACCACTCAGAAAGTTTTACACTGTGAGTGCGTGTGTGCGTATGTGCATGCGTGCGTGTGTACGTGCATGTATCCTCACCGACTCTAATGAAATAAGAGAAAGCCATATATCTCCCCTGTAAGAAGACATTATGCACTTGTCCCTCTAGCATACTTTAGCCTCTCAACCCCTGGCATAAACACACCTTTCCTTCTCAAATACTCTGCACTCATTTATTCAAAGGGGATTTTTCTTTCTCCTTTTTCTGCTCTTTTCCTGTCTTGTAAGTTACTTGGTGACCTCACTAGTGCCAGTAATATGAGAAAAGTACCCAGTACACACTGTAAGGTGGTTGGCAATAGAAAAGGCATCCAGCCATAGAAAATTCAAACTGACATTAAAGCTCGACGCAGCCCTATGGTTCACTGAATCATATCAAACTATCAAACTCATGCCATTTAGGCATCATATTAATGAATTGAGAAACTGTCTCCAGTGGAATTTCTGTCAGGTTGCATAAAATATGCTTTGATGTTGATTTTCATGGCTTTTTCACACTATTCTGTCCAGTAGGTCCCAAGGGGTTCATATCAGGAGATTGGTTTGATCAAGAAACTCTTCAGGTTCTGTCTTTCTTCTGCCAGTCAATGGTCTTTTGGGCTGTGTAGCATGAAGCATCATTTTCTCTAAATGAGGTGTCATTTTTTTTTACCTCCAACCATTGGAGGAAATTGGGAAAAGCCCTTTCTGAAAGATGGAGATGTATTTTTCTGACTTTATGTTGCCAACATACCCCACCAATTCTGGACGACCAGTACTCCAGATTGCACCCCATACCATCACTGTAAAACTGTCTTGTTTCACAGTTGGTTGCAGCTGATTTAAATCAAATTCTTGATTCAGCAGTCTCCAGAACCACACACATCCTCTGTCAGAAAATAGTACAAATCTTGATTTGTCCAAGACTATGACAGTTTATCCAGGACCCTATAGAACTCTCTACCATCTCATTTACCCACTCCTTTCTCCTTTGTATTTTTGATGGTCAAAGAAAAGGTTTTATTTCTAGCCGCTCTGCTATACGGTAGCCATGTTGAAAGAGATATCTCACAGAAGTACTCTAACTCATTTGGAGTTTGCAGCTACCTTACAACAGGGATTATTTTCAACAATCCACATGCTCAGGTCAACCCGAGTGGATGTTGTTAATTCCTTTCCTTTGCTGGTGAATTGTGACTAACAAGAGGAAGCAGAAAGTTTTGAGCCACCCTCAGACTGACCCACAATATGTCCTCTTTGAAATTCAGACAACTCTTTTGCTTCAGATGTTTGTGGTATGGCTAGTTGCTATAAATAATGAATAAACTACTATCTGAAATGAAAAATAGTATGTTGACAAGTTTGAAACACCAGGCTGTGTCTGCACAGATAAAATGATATTACATCCATACCTCTATTTCTGTATTTAACTACACACACACACACACACACACACACACACACACACACACA
>NC_068998.1:35320492-35322992 GCF_001194135.2 Octopus bimaculoides
ACATACATACATACATACATTCTTGTACTAGTTTTGATATTAGCCATTCACCTGTGGCCATCTGAAGTACTGCCAAGTAAGTGTATATGTGTGTGTGTGTGTGTGTATATTTTAGTATCACAAGTTGACATAAATAAATAGAAAAAGATTTCTCATTACATAATAGTAAAGTTTACGCTAATTGACTCAAGCTTTCAGACAACTTTATTGTCAGCTCAAAATCTCTGATTTACACCAAAACAAGATTTCAGTTTTGAATAAATTGTATGTGAGAGGAAAGATAGTATTTACTCATTCCATAATATGTTGTTACTAATATCACATTATGTTAAGCTGCTGTTTGTGGCACCATACACTGACAATACAGTCTCTATCAACTTCAGATTGTATAAGCTTTTATGAAATTGCTCAACATGCTAGGAATAACAGCCAAAACACTTTCTCAAACCAGTATGCAGCTTTGAAAAAGGATTCTGTGAATAATGCAATCCAGAAATGTATATCTGAAAAACAAGATGGGTTGGTCATTGATAATCGGTTTCTTTGATCAAAGAAAGTCTAGAGCTAAACAACAATTTCAGATGGTATTCAGGCAGGATGGCTGTGTTGTTACAAATTTCACTTCACACAACTATGTGGTTCTGAGTTCAATCTCACTTCAAAACTCAATGAGCATGTATCTTCTACCACAGCATCAGGTTGACCAATACCTTGTGAATGAAATTTGACCGACAGTAATTGTGTTTTGTCAAGCTGTGTGTGTGTGTGTGTGTGTGTGTGTGTTTGAATGTCCTGATAGGCAATATTTAAAGAACCAACGTTATCATTTATTGATGGTAGTATATTTGTAACTGATCAAAGAATGATATGGTCAGAGCCAACACTATCGGCTATGTTTTGTACGAATGATAAGTATTATTGACTGATGCAACACTATCACCTACTGAATAGTGAACTTCTGCACAATATCTTGAACTGCTACAAGTAACAGCCAAATCTCCCTCAAATCACAAACTATCTTACAAACTGGAAGGTTAGATAATATAGTTTTAGAAATGCCATGTCTTGAAAGATAAAATGAAACAGAAAAGACAGTATAATAATTGTTGGAAAACTTTTGAACATAGCTCTTCTGGACCAGGGCTGCAATGATTTCAGAAGCAATTATTTCAGGAGGCAAGCAAAAAAAAATCATCGATATTAATCTTTCAGTACCATTTTTATATCACCATCAATATTTAAATAGAAAAACATGCATTGAGAATAAATGAGAAAAAAATATCAATTCCTCAGTAAAGAAGAAAAAAGAAAATCACAATAATTACAATTGTTATGATTAAAACAAAAGAAAAAAAAAAATTATTGACATAGGTAAATACAGATAGAAAGGTTAAAAATGCAAGTTATTTTTTAGTTATTGTATCACCTATTGATGCATCACCTCTTACTAAATCACCAACTGAGAATATTTTTTCATAAAATACAAAAATTAACAAAAAAAAAAAGAGAATAAATGTTTCCACCCTTTCTCTCACACATTTTCTTAAACAATGATGATGATTAAAATAAGGAAGAGTATTAACCAGAATTTTTAACATGTTCTAATGGTGGTGGACTGGAAGAATCAGTAGTGTCGTGGACAAAATGCCTTGCAGAATTTGGTTTATGTCCCTTTCTGTTGTTAGTTCAAATACTGCCAGGAGTTGACCTTGCCCCTCATCGTCCTAAGGTGGGTTGATAAAACACAATAGCAGTCAGTTAAGTACTGGAGTTGTTAATCCTTCCCTCTCCCTAACACTTTCTGGCCTTGTGCCAATGTTATAAATAATAATAATAATAATTATTATTATTATTATTATTATTATGATTATTATTATTATTAAGGAAGCAAGCTAACAGAATTGTTAGCGTGCCAGACAAAATGCTTATGCTTAGCAGCATTTTGTCCATCTTTACGTGTTGAGTTCAAATACCGCCAAGATCAACTTAGTTGTTCAACCTTTTGGAATTGGTAAAATAAGTACCAGTTGAGCACTGGGATTGATGTAATCGATTGTCCCCCTCCCCTACAATTTCAGGCCTTGTGCCAATATTAGAAAATATTAATATTATTATTGATACTAATATCATTATTAGGGTGAGATTGGCAGAATCATTAGAGCAAAGTAGTGGTTTTCCCCACTCAATACATTTTCAGTTTAACTTCTGCCAAGGTCAACTTTGCTGTTCATCCTTTTGGAATTGATAAAATAAAGTACCCGTCAAGTATTGGCATCAATGTAAGCAACTGGTCTCTTCCACCAAAATTTAGTGTATTATATGTATGTAAAAAATTATTGTTGTTGTTATTAAGGTGGCAAGTTGGCAGGTTTGTTAGTATGCAGGACAAAATGCTTAGCAGCATTTCATTTGTCATTATGTTTAGAGTTCAAATTCCACTGAGGTCAAATTTGCCTTTCATCCTTTTGGGGTCGATAAATTAGGTAACAGTCAAGTACTA
>NC_068998.1:35325070-35328420 GCF_001194135.2 Octopus bimaculoides
TATATATATATATATATATGCATATATACATATGTATATATGAGACCCACTTCGGTCATGACTGACCATGGGATTGCTAACAGTCTTTTAATTACACCCCAGTTCCCTGGCGATCTCGTGTATCCCAGTGGAGGGAATCTTCCCCAATGAACTGCTCAAGTTCCTTGGATGAAATCAGTATCTCTCACCCATTGTTTACAGCGACTATGAGTTTCCCTTGTAGTCAGTGCCGTCATCAAAGTTACTAGCCTTAAGTTGTCAACAATGGCCTTGTTATTCATAACGGCACTGACTGCATACACCACCACCTTGCTTTTCCATTCCTCAGGTAACTCGGGAATGTTTATATATTTATTTATTTACTTTTATCCGAGGAAAGCAATATTACTTTACATTACGGCTTTGAAAATAGCATTTTATTTTTTGTTTAAACAGAGATAACAAATTAACACCTGCAACATGTAAATACGCGCATATATGCACGCGTACATACACACATATATACATACATACCTATGCAAACACCTAAATACGTATGTACGTATATATGTATGCACATATGTTCGTGCGTACATATGTACATACGTACACATATGTACATAATATATACGCTAATACACAAGCACATGACGGCACATAAGTATAAACATATACGTACGCTCCTCTGCGCATACATAAGTGCATATAGATGTATGGACGTATATGCGTGCATCCATGCACATGCACATACATACGGACATAAATAAGCACATAAATAAACACGTGCATAAGTATGTCGACATGTATGTGCATAGATAATTATATACGTATGCATAAACAATCGTATTGGCGCTCATACATACGCACGTACGCACAAACGTATGCATATATGTTCATACAAACATATGTACATACGTACTTATGTACACTCATATATAGGTACATATGTACATACATACGTACGTACAGACATACCTACGCACATACGTAGGCACATACATACGCATGAACATATGTATAAACGTACATACGCACTTGCTTGCGTATAGTATATGATGATGATAATAACAACAAAAATAATAGTCGTCTTTTTAATTAATCACTGGCTCGAAGACAGGAAAAGGAACAAATCTTTCAGTAGGTGTTGCAAAATACCAAAGGATGACATAGCGTGTATAAAAATAAGAAAATTGTTTGTTAAAAAAAACAAAAACGCGCCAAGAGATTGCGAAAGAAGGCGTCAGAGACGTTATACAATAAAGGGATGTATTGAATAATTTTAAAAACATACACATACTTATACGTTATGCGCATACCCGTGTGTGTGTATGTGCGAGCGCGCGCACACACACACAAATGCATACGTACACACACACACACACACACACACACACAAATACATACCTACACACGTTTAAACTCATATATTTTTACAAATAAAAAAAAACTTGCGAGAAAACGCAATAATTAAAACATGATTCAAACATATACATATGCACGCTAGTAGCAGTAATGTACGAAGGAAAAATAGTCAATGGCAAAAAGTAGAGAAATAATTTAATCAGATCAATAATTTAATCAGAAATTTGAAATAGAAAAAGATATTGCTTCAGACAGGAGCGAAAAATATATCGCGGTGTTCAATACAAGGGAAGTCACTCTCAAGGAATTAAGATTGGCAAGGGAGGTAACTCATTTCTTAATTACGGAAAGTGAAATTTAACAGATTGAATCATGTTTGTGAATTGAGCCATGGACTTTGTGAAGAATATTACATCTTATTTTCTACCGAATTCTCTAGATATGTTTATATCATTTACCTACAGCCAGACATTCATCTAGCTACAGTCTTCTAATGAAGACAGGCAGCAACTCTGTTGTGTCATCTGCTGTTGATACGCTCAATGTGAAACATTCAACACCAGCTCTTTGTCGGTAGCAAGATTACAAAACGACTTAGAATTTTGCCAGATAGAGCGAGCTGAGAAGAAGACCTTAATACTGAGCATCCAGGTCTGGAATGTCAGCTACAACAAATGAAACATTTAAAGGCTTTCTGCTATGAAGAGAAAACAACAAACCACGGAAGTTGATACTCCTGAGGCAGCATCACAGACTATGGTGGTGCTGGGCACAATTTTGGGGTCGCTGGAAGAAGTCGCCTCATCCTCATTGTTGTCTGTTGTCTGTCATTCTGTTGTCTGTCATTCTGACTAAATGCCCACTCCATCTCAATCTGTACTGCAATAGCAAACCTCCAATACTGAAGCATTTCCCTCTTTCAAGCACCTCATTGTCATTTCACAAACATTTTCCAGCTGATCCTCAAAATCCTTCTGAGACATTGCTGATGAAAACTTTCCATAAGTTTTAAGTGCTTACGATACACACCCCAGGTTTCACAAGCATACAATAAAGAGGTTAAGATGCATGTATTGTATGCCTTAATCTTTGTCGCAGTGGAAATGCTATGCCTAGACCATAGGCGGTCTTCCAGTTTGCCAAAAGCAAAACTGGTTTTTCTGAACGCGTAGGGATACTTCCTCATAAAGTGTGCTCCCTAAGTAAACAAACTAAGAAACCACAGCAAGTTTTCTTCCGTACATGAAGATACCAGGTTCTATGTATGGCATTCCTGGTGCTGACTGAAAGATGACAACAGTTTAGGTTAGATTTATAGTTAAGCCAAGTGCCTCACAAGCCATAGAAATTGCATTCATAACATTTTGCATGTCCTCCTCAGTATGAGTGACAATATCACAATCACCTGTTCACCTCTGGATACCAAGCACTTTTTGCCATTTACATTTTCATAGTTAATGGATCTCATAATTGTATTTAAGCCTTTTTTCGGGCTACGACCAGCCTCATTCATTGAGCTTGTGTAACTACAGTAAAACTTGCTCAAGAAATACCCATGCTAGAAACTTTTTAAAGTAAGGAGAGAGCTTGCACTCACCCAATCTCACTCTCTAAGTACCAAAAGCATAACCCATAAAGAGGAATAGTTGCTCTTTGAGACTGAAGGTTTAATTTCAGAGTACCCTTCTCCTAGACAGCTTGTCATTCAAGACTAAAGAGCTACTATCCAGCCATCGTAGGGGTTCTAAATGCACTCACAAGGACACACACAGACACACATTTAACAGCCATAAAGTTAGTAATAATGAATGCACACCATCATATACACTGTACAAGATAAAAAAAATATAAATACATATATACATAATACAAGTAAAAATATAAAAATATATACATATATGCAAAATAAAAATTGACATGTACATAATGCACATAAAATTATTCATAAAAATTCATAAAAGGAATACACACAAGAATACACACGCACGCACGCACACACACACACACAC
>NC_068998.1:35328430-35331720 GCF_001194135.2 Octopus bimaculoides
CACCTACACAACTACATAATTTATTGGATGGCTGTTGACTCATCTGAGTTCTTTCGTCCTTTGGTGGGTCTTGTTTTTTATCCCTCAGGGTGTCCAAGTCACCTCTCCCCGCTGACGACCCAACCATGCAACAGGTGGTACTGGGTTACATGTTACAAGCAGCACATAAGAGCGACCTGACATACACACATACATACATACATATTCCACTATTCGTTCTTTTGTTCCCCCTCTCTCGTATTTCATTGCCTTCTCTTCATGCTCACTTTCCCTCCTCTTTTCACTTCACTGTGTCCCTATCATTTTTTCTCTCCCCTCCTTATTACTTCTGTCCCTCTGCCTCTTTCTCTTCTCTCTTCTCTCTCAACGTGACTGGTTTTCGGCCAAGCCTGACCTTTCCTTCTGGGTTCGGCCGTTGTCCGTGCAACATCTATATTCTTCCCTGTGCCTGTGAAATCTTGTATCCCCGCTGTATGGTTTTACTTCCACACACGCCAGCTTAATTTAATTCGTCCTTAGTTCAAAGACACCTGCTATTATGTCCTGTTATTTGTATTTGTGTAACATTCTCCGTTTTTTTCCGTCCTTATTTCCGTATACATTCGCTGCTTTCTTCCAAGGAATCTAATGTCATTGGTTTAGTTTTTCCTTGAAGCTGGCCAGATTGGAACAGTCTCGAGTATAACCAGCCTAAATTGCAAAGATAATCTGGAACTTGACTGAGGAAAGAAAACTGCGAATGACCCGTCCTTGTTTTCTTTGTATCGTCTATCTGGATGTTTTGTTTTCCTTTTCTTGTATCACCTAACTGTCTGGATGTCCCATTTCTAGCTGTAATTATAGAAGAAACCGTAATTATGGAGTTATGAACTGAATACTAATCTATTTAACGGTTACAAAAAAAAAAAAAAGCGAAACAAAACCCCACTGCTGGCTATATGAATCGATTGGAATCATGTTGGGACGATTTACATAATTTGACTGCGAAGCAACTACGACAAGAAGCAACATTTGTAGAACATAGGAAGAAGGTTAGTAACAGCAACTTTAATAAAAAAAATAAAAAAATCGAAAATTAACAAAAACGAAACCGTGAAATATATAAGACCAGCACGTGGTTCCACAGCTAGCGTCATTCCAGCAGATTCTATAGTGCCTGCCAACCAAACTACATTATTAGCTAAAGTAACTGACCACTGTCCCCCTACTATGACCATGGTAAATAGCAGGCACAACCGCAACGATTATTGTAGCAGCAGAGGTAGTCAGGATTATATACTGGTGAGATGTGCCCTTACTAAAATTTTCCGAGAAAAAAGGACTGGCTTTGAAGTACTCTCTTGAGGAGATGGTATTCTCTACCAAAGTAAGTAAAAAAAAACCCCACCAGATACAATATTAAATGCAGTTAACTAAATTAATGATGAGTATTTATAGCAGTATGATGAACCCACATTCTGGCACGTTAACGCCTGTCTATATACTCTGGCTACTACTGCAAAGCAGTACATGAATGATATCCAAAAACTGAACAAAACCGAAACAACAAAGAAAATACCATCATGGATTTTGAAGACAGAGAAAAAGACAACTGGTTTACAGAAGACCATCAGTCATGCGATGATGCTTATTGCGTGCAAACAAGCAACTCCCTATACGTCCCACCAACAGAAAGTAAAGGAGATAGAAATGATGTTTGGAAACAGTAAAAAGAGGACACTCACTTGCAAACTGATTACCCTCAAGCAGGAGCTAAAAGCTCTCAGCGAGAAACTCCAACATCAGAAGATAATAACCGAGAGAAAAACAATAAACGAAAAAATGTAACTAAAACCAGGCAGCAATATACAGAGATATAAGAGGAGGATAAGTGAACATCACAGAAGTTCACGAGAAGACTATTGTGAAACCAATAACATCATCACAGCAGAACAAGCAGCTAGGAAGAAGGGAGTCTTGAGATGTGCCGAGCAATTGTTAATCAACAAAACTGTGATGTCAGAGGTGCAAGAGCTAAGGAGGAACCTAGTTTCAATGTGGCTAGACTACAAGAAAGCCTTTGACTCTGTTGCCTAGTCTTGGATGTTAGAAGCCCTTCAACTTGCAAATGTTCCAGTGAGAATAGTCAAAGTCATAGCTGACTTCACTTCATCGTGGGCCACCATCGTGAAATAAAACACAAAGAGTGAATGTATTATCACCGATAGAATACAATAAAGGTATATTCCAAGAGGACATCATCTCTGTGATGTTGTTTATACTTTCTGTAAACCGTTTGTCATTCATGTTAAGGAAGTCTGAAGCATATCTCACTGGTTCACAAAGAAACAGAAATACCAAAATTAAACACTTTCATTGCGGATGACTTGAAACTTTATGCAAAGAATATGCACGAGGTGAAAAGCCTTGACGTAGTTACAACAATCTATAATGAAATCCGTCGGAAGAATAACCCTGTGGACAAAGAAGGAAGAACCCACAGTATGGTAGAAGCCATAGCCACTCATAATACAAAGGAGGTATGTCCCAGTGAAAATGTAAAGCACAATAGACCTGATATAATGATTTGGTATTGAGAAAAGAAACTGTGTACAGCTGAGGAAATTAGCTGCCCAGCAGATGTTAGCATAAAGTGAAAAAGAGAGTACCTACGCTGAACTACTGAGAAATCTGCTGTTACTCTGTCCAGATTACAAGTTCAGGTTTGTACATGTAATCATTGGGCTCTGGGATTTGTAGCACACTGTTTAATTACCAGTCTTGAGAAATTAGGCTTCTCAAAACCAGAAAGGAGAAAGTTAATTCGAAGACAACAGATCAATCCATCACTGGAACTGTAAAAATTTGTAAAACGTCCCAGAAGTTTATCATTTAAATATATACGGGTATGTCTAGATATACAACTATATGCATGAAAATACATACATAGAACAAAATCTGCAAATCTGCACGCACACATACAAACATACATACATACATACATACAAACAAAAATACCCTGTTGTTGATGTTGAAATTCTAATGAAGGAGCCTTGAATCTAGGTTAGAAACCGGCTCTTTCTCTATTGGCAAGAAATCATGAAATAAACTGAATATATATATATATATATATAGGCGCAGGAGTAGCTGTGTGATCTTTAAAAAGAACTTTTATTGAACTTTATTGAACTGCCATTGAATTTTTGACTTTTATTGGATTTGTATTGAACAATGTTTTCGAGGGGTTATCGATCGGCGGGCGTCGGTGCCTCTCAGTTTTATTCACCTTTTGTTATCATCCTCATCTCATT
>NC_068998.1:35333763-35334635 GCF_001194135.2 Octopus bimaculoides
GTGTGTGTGTGTGTGTGTGTGTGTGTGTGTGTGTGTGTGTGTGTGTGTGTGTGTGCGTGCGTGCGTGTTTATGTGAAACCACAGCTCTCACTTTCAAGCGCATATACTTGTTCTATACTTTTCGCTGATTGTTCTAGGCTTCTGTACAGTCGCGAGCAAACACTTCCTCTCGGTGCTTCCACAAATAATCTACCTGAACATAGAGGATTTAAAAGCTTATGAGAATCTGGAATGCACTAGCAGCATTCACTTAGTATTCATTTCAGCTGAGTAAACTGGAGCAACGTGAAAGGAAGTATGCTGCTCAAGGTCACTATTTGCTGCTCAGCCCAGAGTTCGAATCCATAGCCTCGTGATAATAAGCTCACACCCTAGCCACTAGGCTAAACGTTTTCACTCCTATACTACTACTACTACTACTACTACTGCTGCTGCTGCTGCTGCTACCGACACCGCGGCCGCTGCTACTGCTGCTGCAGATACTGTTGCTGTTATTATTATGATTATTGTTCAGTAGTTTTATTTTTATAACGTGCTTTCACTTCACTACCGAGCGCAGCTCTGTGCGCCTTGGGTATGTGCTGTGGTTTGCTGTGGTGCTCTTATGGTTACTGTATTGAAAGTGTTTTGCGTAGGATGTGTGCAGTGCCCAGTAGTGCAATTTTCTGTATGTTATATATATTTGTAAGTCCTGGTGTTTTTGTTATGTATTTGTCTGAATATTTTTTTATTATACCTAAGGCACCTACTATGATAGGAATTGTTTCTGTTTTTAGATTCCACATTCGAGTTACCTCTATTACCAAGTCTTTGTATTTTGAAAGTTTTTCCATTTCTTTTAGGGAAACGTTGTCATCTGCTGGTATTGATAC
>NC_068998.1:35334929-35342052 GCF_001194135.2 Octopus bimaculoides
GTGTGTCTATACCATCTTTTTTCTGTTGTTATTCCATAGTGTTGGCATAGCTTCCAGTGTATATAGGTCCCAGCTCTGTCGTGTCTGTGAATATATTCCTTCTTAGCCAGGACTGGGCAGCCAGAGATAATATGATTTATTGTTTCTTGTCTATCTCTACATATTCTACAGTTACTTGTTATGTTTCTTTTCATTATATGTTTTTGGTATATTATTATTATTATTATTATTATTATTATTATTATTATTATTATTATTATTATTATTATTATTTTCATATACACACAACAGATTAGACTGTTGGAAAAGAAAAAATCCTAACATAAAGCTACAACAAGTAACATTATATGTCAGGAACCCTCTTAAGTGTCCTAGTTGTCCCTAATAACAATATTATTATTAATATTATTATTATTGGTTTGACTCAGGTTCGATCTTATTTCTGGTAGGATTCATGTGGGTAGCGGGTTACGACCAGTAACCTTAAGCATCCACAAACCTTCAGTAGACTTTCAAGTGCTTAGAATCCTCCTGATAATCCTTGCTGTTCATAAGAGACAAACTATTTGTAGGAGCTCCACAGGGCATTCTATTCCGATTACCTGTAGCCATTTGTCTATACCTCTGCGGAATTTGAACTCAGAACGTAGCGGTAGACGAAATACCGCTAAGCATTTCGCCCGGCGCGCTAACGATTCTGCCAGCTCGCCGCCTTTTCTTTATTGCCCACAAGGGGCTAAACGTAAAGGAGACAAACAAGGACAGACAAAGGGATTAAGTCGATTATCATTTCCTTTTTGCTTTGTTTTGTTTTTCTACCTTTCCTTTTTTAATTGTTTTTATGCTGTGACACCATTGTCTTTAATTATTTTTTCGACTGTGATACATTGAGAACGTTAGCGGCTTTCAGAATGCCCTTTCTCCATAAATGTTCTCTGCAACATGTTTTTTTTCTTTCTCTCACTCTATTCTGTTGCAGAATATTATTAAGGATATATTCAAATCCATCTTGATTTTATCGAGGAAATAATAGATTTCGAAGTTGTGAAAGAAAACAACAAAGGGAGTCGAAAAATCCGACACATCAATTGAAGTGTTGTTACGTAAAAACAACTAAATCGTCAAAGCAGTTGGGGATGTACTCTCTGTAATAGTCTAAGAGTATTACGTAATCAAGTACACAAACGGTTAGGAAAAATGGGGATCCATTTAGATGGTTCCAGAAAATTTCGAATTGATCTCCGATTCGATCAAACTGCGAAATCGTTCTCAGTTGTCTGTGACGAGGGGGGAGGACAGAAAGTTAAGGTGCCATATATATATATGGTACCGCAAATCAACTAAGAGCTTCCTGTCAATAGCTCAGGGCGAAAATAAGACGCCGCCTCAAGTGCTACAGACATACACAACAGCAGCAGCAGTAGCAGCATCAACAGCACCACCAACCACCACCACCAACTACCACCACCACCACCACCAACAACAACAACAACAACAACAGCGATTGCAAAAGCAGCAGCAGAGACTCAAAAGCAACAGTAGGCTGCAAAAACAGCAACAGTAGCTGTATAGATTAATAAAGATATCCTACAACGTAATGTATTTGATAACCTCAGCTACTAAACAGGGCAAAATAACTTCCAAACATTAAAAAAAAAAAAAACAAGAAAACAACGGTATAACGAACATGCAAAAAATGTTACATTAACACCGAAACTCCCCCTAAATCATTAGAAAATATGCATACTACACCAGCTGGGATATCTCTAACTATAGTTACAAGACAACTCCTGTCATCGAGAATAAAATAACGGAAGTAGCAAAATGATTGGTCGATTAAGTACTTCCGTATTTTCTACAAACTTTACACTGGGTTTAGCAACCACTTCCCCTTTATCTAACATAGGAATAAAATATTCTTAACTTGGAGGTAAACCCTGCCTAGAATATACTGAGCGTATGTTTTCATAATATTTGGAATGATCCCATAATAGTTTGAAAGAGCTAGCTTATCAGGGACCTGGAAGAGAGAAGAAATGCTTCCATATTAAAAAAAAATCAAAGTCACTCCCGAGGCATAAGGCTCATAATGTCGGTTTCCCGGATTCTGTGGAAAACTGCTGCGGAGGATTCCAAGTTTTTCGAATTGATTCATTGAAATACAAAATGTGGTTAGGATAGTGGCGTGTCATTCTGCTGTCATAATCATTATTACTGTATCTATTCCAAATTTTCAATTACTTGTAAAATATTCAGTGCAAGATGTTTGAGAATCTGGGATTATTTTGTCACGTTAGAAAACATTTTGAAACACTGAAAATAACAACATTCGCAGAAATTTTCTGTTGTTTGTGTTATGACTCTTATCCTTCGTCATATCCATATAAAAGATGCTTTAAAAATATTATAAACCAGTGTTTTCCAACTATTTCTTCATGGATGAATGAAAATTTCCTCTTGAAATTTCTTGAGCAAATAGTTTGATACCTGTTATTTCTATTTTTGTATTGCCGATAAACTTGAGAAAGCTTAAGTTATTTTTGCCTTCAACTAATTATCAATAAATATGTTTGGCTTATGGAATTGAACTTTGTGACACGACGTGTTTCACACATGTACAGATCAACCGTCTTCACGATCGCATTAAAGATCCTAAATTTTGTATTTCTTGTCAGATGGTTCTGAGCATCCTGAAGACAGCTGTGATTTTCCCAGTCCTTGTTTTCACGTCCTGATCTATTCCGCCTTCCTTAATGATGACACTTCCCATGGATGTTACGTTCATTGCGGTGACCTTCTCCTCCATATCAGTGCATTGCCGGGAGAGAACGATAATGTCCTCAGTGAAATCAATATCTTCTACATAAACCTGTTTCCATCATAAGAAGGCAAGCCCTCCGATGGATATCGAATGGGAGAAAGAAGGATGGCAGACCAAAAACAATACCGAAAAAGTTCACAGAAACTGAAGCACTAGCAGACGGCTACATCTGGAGACAATTGCAATCCATTGTCACAATGCGCCTCCACCATCATTAGACATCTTTTGTTCCTTCGTGTTTTAGAGAACAGGCCTTAGCTCTGATAATGTGTCCGTATTTCATACTGAAGAAACTGTCAAGCACCATTCTCACTGCTAGCACGTTGATCACGATGCCATTAGCACATTGATCGCGATGCCTCTTCTAGGTTGCTAACAGGCGTTTTTCTCCAATGTATTTCTCTCTATCGCGAGTTCTCTAAAGATTCTACTTTAATCACTTTATTCAGGGTGAGCCACCACCACTTGTTGATAACTGTTCCTTTCAACTGCTACTTAACAGATTCACTAATCGGGCTCTATAATTTTTGCTCACCGTTAAGGGTACATGGTCCTATCTGAGTTGACCGAGCAGCTCACAAATTAGTGGTCAATTTAAACTGTGGCTATCATACACTATTCTTACCGGGTGTTCAGACAAATACTCTATCTAGGTACGATCTGAATAATTCATACGGGAAATCTAGTCGGGATATGTTTGTTGGCCTTTGAACAACAACAGGAAAATGCATTTGTTCTTAATATTCAGCGTCAGTCTGTGCGGTTCCTTGGTTGGTCCCACAGAGAGTTCCTCCTGCATTGACATTATCATCTTTCATTATTTGTACACCATATATATTCAGATTACATGCCTTTTGTTGTTGAATGTTCCCCCTTTTTTTGTTCGAATTTCTGTGTAAACAAACACATTTTATATCTGTCTATCTGTCTGTCTATCTTCTTCTCTTCCTACTTCTCCTCTTCCTCCTTCCTTCTCCTCTTCCTCCTTCCTCCTTCCTCCTCTTCTTCCTTCTCCTCTTCCTCCTCTTCCCCTACCTCCTTCTCTTCCCCGCTTCCTCCTCCACCTCTATCACTACCTCTTCTCCCACCCCGCCTCCTTCTTTCTTCACACCATCTTATATTCTGAGCTTCTCAAATTGTTATCTTGAGCGCCGCAAGAGTTGGATCTACTGAGTGGGATTCAAGTCGAAAACTTTATTTTACATGAGACAACTACAGAAGAAAGGTATCTATTTAAGTTTTGCATCAATTTTCTTCGTTGTTTGAGAAAAAAAAAAAGACATTACTTAGGTGTGATAATAGTTACTTCATTTGTAATATGAAAACAATAGCTTCTTCGTTCGAGAAACGCTCCGAAAATTTCAGCAAACATAATGAGAGAGAAAGGTGGGGGTTTGAAATAGAACGCTTTGCAGCAGAATGCAAACACTGTTGCAACTCACTTTGCCATAACAACATAGATGTTAGAACATATTGAAGGCGGAGAATAGTAGAAACGAAGACAGCTTTTTAGGCGTAGTTTACAATTAGAAAATATTAGATATGGATCAAATTTTTTTGGTAAGAAAGTGTGACAGCGGTGTGTCACAAAAGAATCTGTTTAAGAATGGTGATACATCACTGAATCGCACATAAATACAGGGCTTTCTGTGAAAGAGGCCCTGTTTCTGCAGTAATCGTTTCTTCCTTTGATTAACACATACTAGAATATTCGGCTCTTTACGTTTTGAGTTCAAATGCCGCCGAGGTCGACTGTGCAAAAACCAACCTAGAAAAGTTAGCGGGCTTGCAGATAGACACACAGAGAAGCAAGCCATGATGCCCAACAGCGATGGCCGGCATGGACTTGACATTCTAGGCGCAGAGGAGCACTGGAGGACAGAACTGTTGTCTGGTTTGTTTCTTTCATCTGTTGGCATCACCCAGTTTTTTCTTCTTTTTGACTTGAATTGTTTTCGCTTCTTTTTTTTCTTCTTGCTTGCTTCTTATTGCCATTTGCTTTCTTTTCCGTCACCTTCGCAACACATGTTTGGGTTCTTCCATTTGCTGCAACCATCCAGCACATGTTTACTTCCGGGAGTAAATCTTTATCCTAACTACCCTACGGCCAAATTAGATTTGTATGAGGACCATCTTGTCATTCTATAGTATTGTGGAGTGCGTCCTGGACTAATCCACTGTATTGAATCTCACTTCTACCGTGCCTCTCAGCTACGCATGTTTTTGTGCCCCAGAATAGCCCCGAGATACTTTACTATTTACTGTTTTGTCGCTTGCTTTGTTGTTGGGTATTCTAATTTCTATTATTCTTAAAGCTACAGTTTTCCAGACTGGTTTCTTATTGAACGGATTCCGAAATGTTTAATCCTACTTTTCGGCCAGACCACGAAAGGAGGACTTCAGCATTTAAAAAAATTCTTGAGACGTTAATATCAGTACTTCCTCCTGTCGCAAGATGTTTGCAAGCTCGGCGAATTTGGATTTGTTAATTTTGGTGTCTTGATTATAATTTGTGTTGCTGTTAATAGCGATGGTGGTGGTGGTGACTACGGATGTCCAATTTTCAGGTATGTTGAAGCGACAGTTTGGTTTTTCTTCTTTCTTTTATTTTTTTATGCTCATTGTTGTTGTTTCGGTCGGCAATAAGGGAAGTGTTAGCTTTCGTGTGCTTTTTCATTTGTGAAGTTTACGTCGGTGTTGTTGTCTCTGTTAACAGGTAGTAGTGGAAATTATAATGTATTGGCTGTTGGAACATCTAACTTCCCTTGGATATGTGAAAAACTTTTAAAAATATCTATTGAATATGCTACTTCACTAAAAAGTTCAAAACTTCGTCCTGAAGGGGCAATAATTTCGCAAAGTCAACAAGCTTCAGAGAGGTTAGTTTAATTAATAACAAAATGGTGCAGAAAAATCAAAAATTACTTTCTTAGTGACAAAATTCAGTAATAACTTACGAGCTCCAAAACAACGTCTTTCACTTGCAAACAACAATAATAATTTATTCTTTTCTTAGCCACAAGAGCTTTCATAAAACAATATTAAATGATATGACACAACATAAAAGACGACACAAGACGATACAAAGGGTTTTATAGCGTGTAAACATTAGAAAATAATGAAAAATTAAACAACATACATCTCCCAATAGAGAGAGGCGCTTTAAGATTCCTCGTAGAAAACTCCACAAAAGCCACGGGTGCCTGATAAACAGGGTAAGAGCCCTTCTCCTTTTATATCTTCACAGGCATATGCTCCGAATTGGTTTTTTCACATTGGCCATTCTTCCAACATTTACCCACCTTTCGACAAACTTGCTAGAAGTCAACACTTCCCTCTCCACTCTCACTTTCCTATTCAAGTGAAACTTGAAGAAGTTGATGAGGGCTTGGTTAAAGAGGAAAGTGTCTGACTTTAGCCCTTTCAAACGAGTTCACCATACTACCTCTTTCGATACAGCCACCAGACAAATAAAAACTGACTGCCCCTCCCGGCCAAAGGATTGCAGTGGGACAGTCTTCACTATGGATTCAGCTGATAGCCGGATCCGTCCAACACGCGACAGCAGATATTCGACATAAACCCACAGGTCAGCAATGCTCGGGCACTGGATGAGGGCGTGCAGAACGGTTCCGTCACTTTGCACGCCCCTCAGTAGCACTGCCAGGCAAGGGATTTCTGGAAGTTGTCCATAGGCCCAGGCCCAAAATTTCTCCGAAACAGACCAGTTAGTTGATCCTAGTCGACGCCTAGAGTTTCTCCGAGAACGTCCCCTCCACTAGCCCTCTATAGAACGCTAGAGTGTACTTACCACCGAGCGCATTGCCCGCCTGGTGGAGAGCTGTGAGCGCTTGACGGCACTCGAGGTGCCAAGCGCCCCTCCTCGGTGTTCACCTAATCTAGAATTGCAGCTCAGTCAAAGAGACGAGCTGTGGAAAAGTGAGTCTGACAATCGGCGACCACACCTGCTCACCGTCAAGGAAACGCTGGAGATGCCATAGCCTGAGTGCATGTCTGCGCATTAGCAACCACGGCATTCCTACATGCAACAATTGTATTGTTGGCACTCTGTCGCTTACGACGTCGAGAGTTCCAGTTGATCCGATCAACGGAACAGCCTGCTCGTGAAATTAACGTGAAAGTGGCTGAGTACTCCACAGACACGTGTACTCTTAACGTAGTTCACGGGGATATTCAGCGTGATACAATGTGACAAGGCTGACCCTTTGAATTACAAGCACAACAGAAACAGGAAGTAAGAGTGAGAGAAAGTTGTGGTGAAAGAGTACAGCAGGGTTCGCC
>NC_068998.1:35343041-35355808 GCF_001194135.2 Octopus bimaculoides
GTGTCAAGCGCCCTGCCTCGGTCTATGCCTGATCCAGGACTATAACTCCGTCAAGGAGGCAAGCTGCTGAAAAGTGCGTTCAACAAACGGCGACCACACTTAAGGTATCGCTGGAGATGTAGTAGCCTCGGTGAAGAGGAGTAATCATCATTATGAACTCGGCTGGCAGATGGATCCGTCCTACACACGACAGCATCTATTCGACATAACTTTACAAGTCATCAATGCCCGGACACAGAACGAGTGCATGCAGAATGGTTTCGTCGCTCTGCGAGCACCTCGGACAAGCCCATCTGTCAGCACATCCATGCCTGTAGAGTTTATCTCGAACCGGGAACGCACCCCAGTAGCACTGCCAGGTCAAAGACATCTGGAAATTATCCATAACAGTGCCAGTCCAGAAAGTCCTCCGGAATAGATTTGCCAGTTCATCTTCGTCGACGCCTAGGATCTCCTCGAGGACGTCGTCGCACTTACCCGCTATTAATCCTCTGTAAATATCGAAAGTGGAACATCCACCGATCTTATTGCCCGACTTGTAGAGGACAGTGAGCGTTTGACAACATTCTAAGTGCTAGGCGCCCAGTTTCGGCCTATCCTTTACCCAGAATTGCAGCTCTGTCAAGAAGACGAGCTGCGGAAAGGTGTGTCTCACAAACGGAGCCCCCACACATTCACCTTCTAGAAATCGCTGCAGGTGACGCAACCTGAATGCGTGTCTGCGCATTTAAAGCAACGGCATGCCTAAACCGCCACGCAGAGCAAGTTGGCAGCAGACCGACCACCTACCTGATCATTGGAACGCATCCCTTCCAAAAGAAATTAAACAGGAAACGCTCTAATCTAATCAAGCAGTAACTGGAACACGGCACGATGGTCTGACGATATATAATAACAGAGGCGATGTAGGCATTCGCCACCTCTGCCCAACCTTTCAGGGACAACTTTCTCTCTGCCCATTTCTGGGTAAGAGAGGTCACCCTGTTCGTCACCTCTTCCCAATTCTTATCCACCTAGAGGTCGGGATCAAACCAAACCCCGTGCAGTTTAACTGGTCCAACAGTCCAGCGTCCGACGATATCGTCCGACGGCATCGATCTGCCTCTCCAGGTTCCCAGTCGCAATCCCACCGACTTGTCGTCATTGATTTTAGCCCCTACAACCGACTCATATTTCTTTACAATGGAGCCGACCGTCTCCACTTCGGAGACGTCCGACATCATGACGGTGACGTTGTCCGCGTATGCAGACATTGCCCTCCCGACTCCAATTTCGAAAGAGAGGTCTCTTGACTCTTCCAACTTTCGCAGCAGTTGCTCGAGAGCCAGCAAATACAGAAGAGGTGACATCGGGCAGCCCTGGTGGACCGAACATACGATACTAAACGGCTCCGATAGGTGGACATTTGATTTGACCACCGAGCAAGGTGCCGCTGTGCATTGCAGCAATCCAGCCTCTGAAAACAGCTCCGAAACCGGCCGCTTTAAGTAGCGATAGTCTATCCTGTCGAAAGCTTTCAACTGATCTAAATTGACCAGGGCCCTACCGAAGCCAGGTTTAGTCCAAACCTCTCTACGATGTATCACATGGAGGTTGTCGTGGATAGACCTGTTTGGGATTGCGCACGCTTGTGCCTCTCCGACCAGACTTCCAACGTCAAGCACCAATCTTTCTGCTAACACCTTGGCCAAAATCTTTAACTTTGTGTTTAGCAGAGCTATGGGCTGAAAATTCCCTAGCACGTCGCCATTGTCTGCGTCCTCTCTTAGCAGCGTTACCACACTCCGGCTAACATCATTAGGAATTCTCCCGTTTTGATGCCAGTTACTGTAGCCGTCTGCCAAGAGGCTGTCAAACACATCTAGCATGAATACAGATAATTCGTAGAGCAGACCATCGAAACCGTGCGATTTGCGACTTGTGCAATCGCTCATCGCCTCCCAGATTTCATTGGCTGTAATTGGCTTTTTGACATATCTTGTGACCGTTACCGAAAGCTGTGGTAGGCCATCTAGATACGAAGTAAAGTCCGCTGCCGTCGTCGACCCAACAGTTTCCCCAAATAGCCGTGCAAACTGCTGCTGTAAAGCCGCACACATCTGCTCGGAACCGAATAACACGTACTAGTCCTGATCCGTCAAAGACCTGATCCGTCAAAAACCTGATCGTGGTTTTGTTTTCAGGTCGCGTTCCTATTGTTCGGGCCCATCGAACGACTTTAGTTCCTTCGTGTTTTAGCGCACTGGCCAAAACTCCCTTTGTGTTTCGCCTCAAAGAAATGGCCAAGGGCCATTCTCGCCGCTAACATGTCGTTCGCGATGCCTTTACTAATAACCTCTTCTAGTTTGCTAACTAGTTTTCCCTCTAATCTATTTCTATCTATTGCTAAATCTTTACTAAACGCTATCGATTCCACTCTACTCGCTCTCTTCAGACCGATACACCACCGGTTGTTGACGACTGCTCCGTCAACTGCCGCGTAACTTGTTCCCTAATCCGGTCCCTGTAGTCTTTGCGAGACAGTAAGGACGCATTCAACTTCCGGTAACCGGGTCCCTATCTACGGGTCCTATCTAAATTGACTGAGTATATCACAAATTTGTGATCTGTGTCGTCGAATAATTTAAATTGTGAAAACCTATGCTATCCTCTGACCTAACAAATACTCAATCGAAATACGATCTGGATGACCCACTGTGGTTGCTCCATGTCCACACTGGTACACGAGGGTAATCCAGTCGGCACCTGTCAGAAAGCATCCACTTCTGCTATGTACTATACCCACACTATCTTTTAAGTGTGTCACAGATCCACGTGTATGGCATCGTGGCTTTCTACCTTCCACTAACACTGGCAGGTGAGTACCGTCCGGGAGATCGATTAGATAGGACAACTGGTCGATATGGTCTTGCTTACATTGTAAGGTCAGTTCCTGACCAGTTTTGCTTAGGTATTTTCTTGACCTCTAAGATCGTCACTTCGTCTTCTATACCTGCCAAGACGGCCTCCATTAACCAGGTGATGGATATATCTCGTGGCACATACAACACCCTAACCTTAGCAAGGCGTTAGCAGCGATAGTTGGGGATTAGGAAGATTTCATTTCTCAAAGTGGTCACTGAATGACACCTGGCTTCTTCTTTCGTCCCAAATCTCCCATCAATGGTTCGAAACTTCTTTCCTCGGGTGATGTGGATCTTCTGTTCCCACACGCGCCAGAGAGATTTTTGGATTTCGCTCTCAGGAGCATTTCCACTCGGCTTGACTTGACTCCGATGCAGTGGTACGTGACAGTGCATTTTAAGATATTCTCTATCATGTCGGATGGTGGGGTTTAGAGCTACCCTTCTCCCATTCCTTTTTACAATTTTCCTGGCCATTTGCAGATCCTCTTCATCTATCTTCCAAATTTCTCGCCGCAATCGCAAAAGAAACCTCCTTTGCAGTGGAGGCGGTTGTGGCGGCGGTGGAAATAGTGATATTCACTTTTCTAAATTTCACTTTATTAGTATCGTTCTTGCTGTTGTTGATATTGTTGTTGTTGCTATTGTTGAGGTCGTTATTGTTGTTGTCGTTGTTAATGTTGCTACTGCTGCTGCTGCTGTCACTGCTGCTGTTGCTGTTGTCACCGAAAGTTTTGACGTTGCTTAGCGACGAAACAGTATTCGTCTCGATGACGTCATTCAGGGTAGGCCATGCTGCGTCTTTGTTCTCATTCATCTCCGACAAGGAACGTGCCCCGCTGTCGAACGTTTTGATGGTTTCTTTATCAGCCATCTTTACATGAATAACGAAAATAGTAAAACATTAGCTTTTTCCGAAAGTTAAGCTTCAGAAAATATTGATGAGCACTCTCTGCAGAACAGGGTATGTTTCTAAATGAAAATGCTATCGGCGCCGTTCAGACAGTCTCAGAAATGCAATGGTAAAAATAAAATGAAAACACAGGGCCTTAGAAGACCAAAAAGATTACAAACACCATTTCAACTTACGGAGCTTCAAATTTCTGTGACTTTACAGTATGGCGGCAATAATAATAATAATAATAATAATAATAATAATAATGAAAGTAAACAAACAAAGTTTGTTATAGCAGTGTTGAGATGTGTTGAAAGATACAGAAATAAATTTATTTTTCTGCAATGCATGGATAATTTATCCTGATCACGCCATTTATTAGCATTATCACGCGTTTGAGAATAAAAAAATATTATTTCTGTATCTTTCAATAATAATAATAATGATATTATTATTATTATTATTATTATTATTATTATTATTATTACTATTATTATTATTATTATTATTATTATTATTAATATTATTATTATTATTATTCTCAGATCTCCTGGCCTTTCTTGTCCTGGTTGATACTGTGAGATCAGACAGCAAGCTGTTGTCAGAGGTCTCACAATGTCTCTTTCCGCAAACTATATGCATTGGTACTTGGATGTTAACTTATCGTGGAAGACACTCAACACTCTAGCACCAATCTCAAAATCCTAGTTGTTCCCAATAAAGCAGTTTTGGGGCCTGCTCTTCCCTCGTATCAATTCCAACTTCTCCGACATATTTCTCGAGATTGGTTGTTAGTGCTCCGAGTGCCCTACAACTACTGAAGCAATAGTTACTCTCTTCAGTGTCCACATTCTGGCAATTTCATCTTTTAATAGTCTGAATTTTTCCAGCCCTCTGTCACCTATGCATGCCTCCCCAGGTATGGCAATATCTGTGATTTTGGTTTCCTTTTTCCTTTTATCTGTCACAACAATGTCTGGTCTCTGGGCATCGAATACAAAATCACATTAGATTCTAAAAGTCACATTAGATTCTAAAATCCCACGGGATTTTATATTCATTGTTCTCAGTCGCGCCTTATACTTCATGTCTTTACCATTTCTGTGCCCTGTCCAGACCGTATTTTTCACACAGTCTCCAGTGAACAAACTTAGCTACGTTATCGTGCTTCATTTTGTAGTGATTTTGGGCCAGTTTGCTACGCTCACTCTCAATATGTTTCGTTTATTGGTAATATACATCCTACAATTGGATGATTCACCCCTCTTATCTATTTGGAATTTGGTATAATTATTTCTCAGAGCTTGTCCCTGGGCACTGCATATCAGTGCCCCTGCGCATCGTTTCAGATCACTTTTTCGCTGTCATTTCCAGGTGTTGGTCTTGTCTTTGCCTTCGATTTCTCTAATGTATTGCCCATGCAGTGTTTTCGTTTTCTAATTGCTTATTCTTTGCTCTTCATCTTGTTTCTTAAATGTTTTTGTGCGTGTCACATTTTCGGTGGGTATTGTGTTGTTATTTCAACGGCAAGCAAGGATTTACACTGTTATTCGATGTACCATCTCAGATTGTTCTGCTCGTTGACAACACAGATTCTACATCCTATGAGGTCTCTTCCTCCCTTGTTCCCAGGCATGCAATCTATCAATATCGCTTTTTGGGTGCAGTTCCTTATTAATTGTCATCACTTTCTTGGGTTTTCTATCCATTTCCTGAAGTTTTGTCCGTCAAGCAGCACTTGCGCTGCATCGCATTAAAGAAACAGCCCATGTGTTCATTGCACTGATCTTGTTTTTTTTTTCATTAAGTCCACTTCACGTAATTAATTTAGTTCATCTGAGATATTCTCGCCTAAAACTTTCCTTCATCTCACTCTCCTTGATTGATTTTGTCATACTTCAAAATATCCAGGTACTTATATCCATCAGTCTCAACATCCTTGATTTTCTCACTGTTGGGTAGTTCTACACCATCAGATGATACTAGTTTACCTTTTTGTATTATAAGCATACCACCAACTTTAGTCCCAAATTCCATCCCGATATCCTTACTGAATATCTGCACTGCTGAAACCAGACCATTTATTTCACGTTTGGTCTTCTCGAAGACCTTTAAGTCATCCATATATAACAGATGATATAATTTTTCTTCACTTTTCAAGGTGTATCCTGATGTCACTTTCCGTATTATCTGTGTGAGGAGTATCATACAAACCACAAACAGTAATGGTGATAGGCTATCTTCCTGAATATGCCTCTCTTGATGTTAACCCTCGCCAAAAATTGTCCACATGATGTTAACTCTATATTCCAGTTCTTCATTGATCTCCTGATAAAATTTGAGATGTTATCTGACACTTGTACCAACACAGGACTTCCTAAAATCCAGGAATGGGGAATCCTATCATATGCTTTCTTATAATCGATCCACGCCATACCCAGGTTAGTATTTCTTTCCTTGCAGTCGTTCAGCACCATTCTGTCTATCAGAAGTTGGTCCTTTGTCCCTCGACTTTTCCTCTTGCATTCTTTCATTATAATCATTTTAGGCATAAGGCTTGGAATATGGGGGAAGTGCGAGTCGATTACATCGGCCGCAGTGTCCAAGTGGGATTTATTATATCGATTCCGAAAGGATGAAAGGCAAATTCGATCTCGGTCGATTTGAACTCAGAACGTAAAGACAGACGAAATATCGCTAAGTATTTTATCCAGTGTACTAACTATTCTGCCAGCTCACCGGCTTAAATAATAATAATAATAATAATAATAATAATAATAATAATAATAATAATAATAATAATAATAATAATAATAATGGAGAAAGGGGACTGATAAGTGTGGAAGACTGCGTGCGTATCGAACTCGAGAGCTTAATGAGTTACTTAGCCCAAGGTAAGGAAACTTTGCTAGTGACAGTTAGGAACAAGGGAGTATTGAGAGCAGAAAAAAAATGGAAAACAAAGTAAGACGTATAAAAGTGACATGAAGACGAATTACGCAAGACGGGAGTACACAATCAATTCTATGCAGCCACAACAGAAGTTGCTGGAAAAAATAGGTGGAATCGACTGATGAAAGGAACACTATAAGAAAAGAGACTGAGAGCACTATATAGGCAGCGCAAGACCAAACTTTGGCCACGAAATGTAGGGTCAACCTTGGGAATGAGCAAGTGTCTCCGCTGTGCCACATCTGCAATAGAGTGGACGAAACCATTACCCATATCACAAACAAATGCCCTAGAGTTGCACAAAACCGCTACAAGTTGTGGCGACACGACCAGGTAGAGAAAGTGCTACATTGGAAACTGTGCGAAAAGTGGGGGCTAGAGAGAGGCAATAAGTGGTATGAGGACAAACCGCAGAGAGTGGCAGAGTCGGAGACTACCAAAATCCTCTGGGATTTCCCAATCCAAACAGGTCAGGTTCCAGATCATAACAGACCGGACCTTGTAGTGGTGGACAAGGTGCCTCACATATGCTATATAGTTGATGCTGCATGCTTCTTTGACCCACGAATAGTCAAAAAGGAAGGCGAAAAGATAGATATAGCTTGGCTATAGAAAATAATAAAAAATGAAAACAGTGCCAATTATTGCTGAGTCCTTGGGAACAGTATCAGAAAGCATCAAGAGGAATATAAAGGAAATTGGAATAGAGTTCCCAGTAGTTCTGTTACAAAAAGTTTGCCTCCTTGGCACGGCCAGAAAATCAGGAAAGTATTAGATTGCTGAAAAGAACGAATAGCATGGTACCGTAGGCTGCAGGTAGTAAGCCCGCTATGCATGAAAGACTCCAGGAACTCCAACAAAACCTGTGATGAAGATAAATAAATAATTAATAATAATAATAATAATAATAATAATAATAATAATAATAATAATAATATACGAATTCGTTGGCGTACTAGAGTTCAACGAGATAATAGAGAAGGAAACGAAATAGCAACTGAGGATGGAATATTTCCGAAGTCTAAAATTGACCGGATGGAATAAAATCCAAGCAGTTAATACATGGGCGATAGCATCACTTCGGTTTGGAACTGGAATTATAAAATGGCAAAAGGAAGAACTGATGAACATAGACACTAAGACAAGAAAAATGTTGACAGTTTACGGAGCCTTCCACCCTAGTACTTGTCCAAAAGAAAGGGTGGGAGTGGTTTGATCAGTTGCCAGGATTGTATCAAATGAGAGGAAAACAGATTAGAGTGGTATGTAAAAAATACCGTGGAACCATTGTTGAAATATGTGAAGAAGCTCGGCGTCATTAAAACTGATAATTGTGTTGCGAAAGTGTTGTGGCGGATACCCCCAAGTGAGAAGCGAGCTGTTCCACTACTGATAAATAGTGGACACACATAGCAAGCAGTCTCAGTCCGCGAGGTATTTTTGTTGGTTTTAAATCATTTTTGATTCCGTTTGATGTAAGTCGTGTTATACTTTGTTGTATCTTTGTTGAAGGTTCTTCCCCCACGGGTGAGCCATGTTTTGTTGAATTTGTTTAATACCATTGCTTTTTTGCCTGCGGGCCTGTTAAATTTTGTGTTTGTCTTCTTCCCCATTTTGGGGCGAAGTAACTGAAAGAAGAAAGGAATGGAGTGCGAGCCAGTTCCAGCACATGCCGGAAGTTATGCTTCAGCAGCTGGGAAAGGTGCAGATTCGCTAAAAATGCGAGAAATAAAAATTGAACAGAAGCTGAAGGAACACTACAAGCTGATTCAGAAGGAGGGATCCGGTTAAAATCTGACCCCTCCACAAGAGGTGACAACAAGTACCAAGAAAAGGTCAATGATATACAGAACTCTATCGGCGACCACAAAGAAAATAGAGATAAATACGGAAGTAGCAATGGAAAAATGTCTAAAGGAAACTAAGCACCTGACAACATTCTATGCAAGAGGTAGAAAATACGTCACAGTACTGGTAAACAATGTAGATTTGCCGACGAATAGGAGGCAATAAATCACTCCACTGTGACGCTGAAGACGGAAAAATGGGTACTCCTACCTACCTACTGCGGCAAAAGGGTCGCCAGAGTGAGAATAGATAGAATATCACCAGAAATTAAAGAAGCGTGGCTGGTGGCAGCCGTAATGCACAAAACTGAGGAAGACGCCAAAATTTTAAAGGTGACAAGGACAAAGAGAGCAAATTGCAGGGGATACGGACTAGAAATGGTCATCCAGGTCGGACAACAAGATCTAAATGAAATTGCTGAAGAAATAATACTACCGGAGGACATAAGATTGAGAGTGGTGGTAGAAGGAAGGTCAACAACTTGCTATAAATGCAGCGAAAAAGAACATATTAGAATAAAGTGTCCCCAGAGAGAAAATAAAAACGAGGAAAGTCAACAGGAGTAGAATGCCAAAGTGGTGGATCTTGAAAATGAAAAATGTATGAAAGTAGATGAACCATTTACGGAGGTAACTAACAGAAAAAGAAAAGAACAAGTGAACTCATCTCCGAAGAGTCCAATAAAGAAAACGAAGGAGGGGGAAATAGAATGTACACATTTTTCACTACATTAACCTCCAACAGCATCAACAACGAAGGAAAAAAAAGGAAACCATGACAAACAACCAAATTCCACCGCAGGAACGAACAGTCAAAAAACCTGGAAAAAACAAATGGCATATGGTAACATATATAAAAAAAACAGATACAGAAAGGAAAATCACCAAATTTAAATTGGTGATAAGAGTTAAATTACCTATGGAACATTACCCAGAAAGTACAAAAGCCATAGTAATAGACAAAGAGAGATACGAAAAATTAAAAGAATGGTTTGGAAGCAAGGTGGACCCAATGGGAGTGAGGGTAGAGTTTGACGACCTATCACCAGTTATAGATTACGACGACTTGTTGCCATATATAAAACGGTAAAGCGTGAATAAGCTTTAAAAGTTTTTTAACTACATATACGATACTAAAAGGAAAAGAAGGGAAAATGATATAAAAAATTTCTATTAAAACAGTTAAAAGGTACTGCTTGAGAGTCGGGTTCAAGCAGCCATTACATCTTTATTTAATTATTATCCATCTCTCATGCATTCGTTTTATGTCTTTTGTCCCCACTGTAGTGCTCTGTCTGTCCTTGTGCCGTCCCCTCTATATTATGGCCTATGTGCCAAATAAAAAAATACAGTCAGTGAGGTACGCCGTACGGGCCAGTCACGCAGATGACGAAGTTACGTCATCATAATGCGGGACATATCAGTGGCGACGAGGAGTCGAACTACACGCAGTGGCAGATAAGACTAACACAGAACCGAACTACACACAGTGAAAAATGATATTCATACAGTGAGAAATATATGAATTTTATTGAAAAAAGATTCTGTAGAAAAAATATATGATAAAACTGGAACGCTAACACAGAAATGAACTACACAGTGAAAAAAAAAACACTATGTGTTAGTAGCGCTACCGGTAAACAATGTAGACCGGTACTACCTGCGGCATTCTGAAGAGAAAAATAATTTTGAGTGGAAGAAAAAAATAATAGTAATAATAAGTCTGTTTGAAGGATTTAAGTCAGGCTGCTATGTATTAGTAGCGCTACCGGTAAACAATGTAGACTGGTACTACCTGCGGCATTCGGAAGAGAAAAATAATTCTGCGTGGAAGAAAAGAATCTCAAAGGTAGGAGATGTTGTGGCGGACACCGTAAAGTGAGAAGTGGACTGTTCCACTTCTGATAAATAGTGGACAGGCACAGCAAACAGTGTCAGTCGGTGAGGTACGCCGTACAGGCCAGTCACGCAGACGACGAATTTACGTCGTCATAATGCGGGGCATATCAGAAAGAAAAACTTAAGGAAGAAAAGAACAACTCCAAAGCAGATACAGAGGATCGGTTGCTCTGGATGAGGAGGAGTGACCTAAAGATAGAGACAGAAGCACTTATATGCACAGCTCAAGAACAAGCGGTAAGGACTAACTATTTGAAGTACATAATCGACAACAGTACCGACAGCGACAAATGCAGAATGTGTGGTGGGAGGGGTGAAACGGTATGGCAAATCATTAGGGAATACTCGAAATTGGCACAACGCGAATACAAAAGACATGATAACGTGACAAGAATGATCCATTGAGAGCTCTGTGGAAATCACGGCCCACAAAGAGTAAAACCGTAGTGTGAGCAAACCTCAGTAGTCATCGGGAATGAAAATTACAAAATAAAATCCTGTGGGATACGATGATTCAGTACGAACACCTGACCAGACATCGGAAACCGGACATTATGGTGAAAAAATAGAACATGCATAATAATCCACATTACATGCCCCAATGACAACACGATCAAAAGGAAAGAAGAAAAACTGAACAACTATGACTATTTGAAGTGGCAAGTGTTGCTGTGGTCAATGAGAAGAGTGGACGTGATACCAATAGTAATTGGTGCACTTGGAAATATCAACACTCAACTACCAACATGGCTGAAAAAGATTGGTGCAAGCCTGAAGGTAGAACACCTACAAAAATCAACATTGCTTGGAACTGCAAGAATTCTTCTCAGGGTTCTTGAAACATGACCAGTAGACAAGTGTTACCTTAGTTTGCTGACTTTGCACGAGTGACACTTTCCATCATACCTAGCAAAATAATCTGAGAATTTCCATCAAATAATGATAATATTTTTTTTATTGTGGGGCAATATACAAGTGACACTCAATGGTTTGAGAAATGGTTAGTCAGATGTCACTATTCTTTCATCCAAGACTTCGACCTCTAGCCCTAGGAATTCGAGATGTAGGTCCCCGGCCTCTTCCTACATGACCCCTTGCTTTTGAATTTCTGGTAGGATGGCCACGCATTATCTTACCTTTGTCTCTTGCATTTGCAGTACAGCACAGTGTTTTATATTTCATTCTACAACGAGGAGAGGCTGTAGTTACAACTGGGCTGGGGTTAGTGCAAAGGCTAGGTGTAGGGTTAGAGGTAAAAACATTCATCATGTTCTTTTCCGGATGATAAACCAGCACATGTGCTTGGTGTAGAAATTGTGCTGGATGAGGTTGGGTTCTGTTGAAGTGGTGTAGCAGACACCTGGTTTTGTTGACATGTATCAGGAGATTTGTCCCACAAAATTGGTTGGATTTTACTTTTGCACAGGCCTTGAGGATCGGTTCTACTGCAACCAGCATCTTTAGACATTATTTATATTATTTGATTGAATGCCACGCATCCATTTCCAAGTAAGTTTATCTTAATCTTTTTAATGCGACTCTACCCTTTACTGTTTTCTCCTCTATCGCTTTCTCTCTCATCCTTTCTCTAATTCCTTTTTTCTCTCCTTCACCGTTGTCTATCTGTCTCTCTCTCCCCTCTTTCTCCTTTACTCTGTCTCTCTCTCTTTGCTCACACGTGACCATCATCCATCTTTATTTTCCTCATGTGATCATTTTTCTTTTCTTTCAGGGCTGTCCTAAAGCTTGGACGCATCCTGTCTCTCTCTTCTATCCTTTCTCTTGTCAAAGAAAATATTTCTCCAGCGTTCGCTATTTTACTCTCGTTCTGGTCTAATGACCTTCCATGTTTGTTTTCGTTCGGTTTCCTTGTATGTCTCCACTGTCCTGTTTTTGTTCTCAACTTTGCCTCTCCATCAATCCCAAATCTTATTTTGGTATTTATGGGAGAAACTGTCTTTGAAGACTCATATTGTCATTCAGTACTCGAAATGAGAAGATAGACAGCCGACAACTGATGAAGGGTCGTTATTTATGTTACTTGTCCTGTTTTCCATTTGCTTCTCTCGTTGTTTGCGTATTGAACTCATTTATTTTCGTATTTCATGTTGTTTACTGTTGGTGATGTCCTGTACCCATATATGCATATATATATATGTGTGTGTGTGTGTATGCACTCGCATGTGTGTATCTACATACTATTATTCAATATTTTCTTTTCTTATGTGTGTAGGTGTGTATATGTATATATATATATATATATATATATAT
>NC_068998.1:35355859-35361479 GCF_001194135.2 Octopus bimaculoides
GAGAGAGAGAGAGAGTAGCACTTAGTATTTTAAACAGCTTTTGAACTAAAATATCTAAACACCAGCATTCTCTATCTTTGCAGAAAGTACAAGAGATATCTCTGAAAACCAAAAACCTGTCTTCAAACTTTCTGATAATTTCAAGAAAATGGACAATAATTATACTGTCAGCGATTGTTCTAATTTAGAGGGACTAAATGTTGAAATGGTTGAAGCCCATTACCCTGCAATAGTGTTTCTCGTATTCGAAATGATTCTTGGAGCTACTGGAAATTGCATGGTAGCATACATATACTATTATAAATTTGAGGTTTCGTCCACACAGATTTTCATTGTTGCACTTTCAATTTATGATTTTCTAACCAGCACAATAAGTATACCTATGGAAATTGTATTGCTACGTTTATCCTTCACTTTTGACTGTGATACTGCATGCCGCTTGATACGTTTCTTTATTGTTTTTGCAATAATCAGTTCAGCTTTGATTGTAATCATAATAGCAGTCGATAGATATATTCTTGTATGTCGACCTCTCAGTCAAAAAATTTCCATTAAGAATTCAAAGAGAATTCTTGCAGTTTTAGGATTCTTATCTTTTATATTTAGTATACCAGCATATTTTGTGTACAGTAAACACGAGAGAAAGGTCAAACAGTGTGGAAAAATTGGAACAGTGTGTTCACTTTCTAGTTATTCAGAAGAATCAATCTATCCTTTAGTCTATTATAGCACCGTGTTGGCAGTCTGTTCTTTTGCATTTATTGCTCTTATGATAATATACTTATTAATTGGAATACGTATTTGGAAAATTTACAGAGCGAAGAATTTTAGAACTGTTACTTCTATTAGTATTGCAAATGACAACAGTATAAAGCCATTGGGAATTGTTCATAGACCTTTTGTGAAACAATTTATTTCTGCTCCGCGTATCAAAAGACATTCAATGAACCCGTTTAAAACCACTTTAGTTTTGTTCATCATCACTTTGATCTGGACTTTGAGTTATTTACCACATTTCATCGGAGCATTCTGGAAGATGTCTATTAAAGATTTTAACGATTCTACAACTTACAAAGAACAATTAGCTTACCATTTTTTTATGTATTCTTATTACATTAACTGTGCTGCTAATCCGTATATTTATGGACTTTTTTGTAAACAGTTTCGTTCTGAATTAAGGATTAAACTTCGCAAAATTTTCGTGTGTTGTAAAAAATAAAATATTGAGCCTCCTTAAAGCCAACGCCTTATAGTCGTTTACAAATTATGTTACCTTAAAAGAAGATACAAGGTCATTCTAGTATAAAATATTGGTTTAAAATTTTAGTTTAACGCCAGTGATGATAAGTCAATTACTTTGACCTGAGTGCACAAATGGGGCTTATTTAATCGACTCCGAAAAGTTGAAAATAAAGTCGACCCCAGCAGCGTTTGAACTCAGAACATAAAGTAGGAAAAGATGCCGTTAATCGTTTTTGTCCGGCGTGCTAACGATTCTGCCGGATCAGCTTCTTACTCTAATGTTTTGAAATAATGGTGTAGTCTTCATTTAAGTGACTGGTACTCATGACTTATTCCAATTAAACTATTTCTAATAAAACGCTGAACAATTTCATATTAAAACAAATAAAACTATTCAGATCTCGTTACTCAAATAATCCAATCAAACTATTTGGGGAGTATTGTATATCTGCATTGTACATATTAAATCAAGCACTAAACTTTATTTCTCATATCAACAGCTACAAAACGTTGAAGCCGGTCAATGAGGGCTCATCAATCTGGTCAGTTGACTTGCAATGAGCAGTAACCAAGTCTATTTCAAATCATATATTTTTAAAAAGAAAGGATACACTTGACTGTGAAGTCCAATAATTTATTCGTGACTGTACCGCGAGGAAGATGACACCCATTATTTTTGAAGAATTTTTCAAATTGGTTGAAGGAAGTGAGAAACGATGTGGTTTTATTAGGAAACAGATTATCAAGTCAGAATGGCCAGTATTGATGTTGAACAGGGCGATAGATTAACATTTGCCAGACAGGACGCATCATGGATAATGAATATCAAGGCACATCAAGGATAAAAAGACAGCAGGGTCATAGTTGGAACTTCACTCCATCTCCTTGCTCATTTGGGGATTACCTTTAGCTAAACACCGACAAGGAATCTGATATGATGCAATGATCAGAAAGATGTTGAAATAAATATTAATATATGATACACGATTATTATCTGAGCTGCGTATATTTACGAGAAAATGTTATTCCTTTGTCGGTTTGTGCCCAAGTTGGGGTATCAATATTCATCGATTTAAACTATAATTGATCGCTCTCCCGAGGTAAAGTTCATCAACATGCAACGAACGTAACTTATATTGCATCGAGTTTTGCATCTTCTCACCGATACACACACAAACACACGCGCGCGCACACGTACACACTCACACACACACAAACACACATATATATATATAGACAGACAGATAGATAGTTAGAGAGAGAGAGAGAAAGAGAGAGTGTGTGTGAGAGAGTGAGAGAGAGATATAGATGCATATATGCATGTTGCAAAATATATTTTCATATAAAGTATTTATGAGTTTATTTGTGTTATATTCATGTGTATATGTACACACACACACACACACACACACACACACACACACACACACACATATGTATATAAATATATATACAATGTATAAGTAAGAATCCAAGTTAGGCAAATCAGGTTCACATATACATTTATATTTATTCAACCCTAGACCCAGCAGGTATGAGTTTCTCCGAAAGTATATTCAATATATCAAACATCAACACTGTATAGATATATTTAAAATATATAGAGTAACCAATTCATTAAAAAATATGCATATAAAAGTATATACCTCTATAGATATATACATTAAAATTATATTGAAAGAATAAATACATATATAAGTCGACTTACAGACTATAAGACGAAGTCATAAAAGGAGTTAAGAGTTTTTAAAAATGTATGGGTATTGCTAATCCTGTTCATAATCATACGGCGTTTCTGTGGGGTTCGGTTGTCCTGTCATATAAAAGATATTTAGAAAAAAAAGCAATACTTGTGAGGCTTCTTTAGAAACTTATTTTCCTTGATGAAGGAACTGGTGTCCTATAATGGATGTAAATAAACAGACGCTTCAATATAAATAAAAACAAATATAGTGAATTACTCCACAGCAGTTGTTTTCGATATGGCTTTTCAGTAACTCGAAATTTATTTAGATACATATCATCTCTAAATTCTGCTAAACTAGATAAATTTTACCCTAAATGTACCTATCTACCCCATAATAATTCTAATGCTCCATTCTTACTTAACAATCAAGGAGAGATCATAAGCCCAAACCCACATGAAATTCCCAGTGACAATAGTAGTGATTTTTGCGATTGTAGAATTAAAGAACAATGTATATTTAATAATCACTGCAAAAGAGAAAATGTAATATACCAAGCCATAGCTGAAACTGGCGGTAAACAATTCTTTTATATAGTTGTTAAAGCTTTATTAAAGCCAGAGTGGTGAACCATGAATTTTTTTTCCATAATTCTAATGAACACTCTTCCACTAGTCCTAATAAATTTATCTGGGGATTAAAAGGTAAGAATATTAGTTTTAAAATTAGATGGAAAGTTTTATCCCTAGCCCGACCCTTTTATATCCCAGATAAATATTGTGACCTCTGTACATCCGAACACTATCTAATTCTTTTTCCTACTAAAAAGTTATTAAATGTGAGGGTCGAAAAGTTCTCCCTATGCTTACACCCTCATAGATATCTATTCAATAAATTCTTTCTAAAATTACTAACATCACATATAAATTCTATTTTTTACTTATTTCGGTCTAACATCCACTATTAATTATTTACAAAATATGCTACCTTATTAATTTAATATTATACTTATTGGATCCAGAAGTTATATCTATAATCCTTGTATTTATATAAAACACGGTGCATATATTATATAGTTCCTCTGTACTTTAATATCCTCATAAATATTTATTCTATATACACCACTAACCATTCTAAATTCACTAATTTTACCTTTTTTTTTCTTTATATGAGATGTATTCGATCCAGAATTTATATCTATAAACATTGTATTTATATAAAACCCGGTGCAGATATCAAATACTCTATTAGTACTTTAATATACTCATAAATATTTATTCTATATATATACCACCATCCATTCCAAATTCACTAATTTCACTTGTTTAGTTTTAGACCTTACATCCACCGTTAATAAATTACTTAATATTAAACCCAATTTATTAGATTCATGATCGATCCAGAATTTATACGTAGAAATTTTGTATTTATATATTAAACAAGGGGCACACCGACAATAACACATAAAAATGAATATAGAAAATTAATCACCGTATTCTTCATCTTATTTTTCCTTCTCGCTTTGGTTAATTTCGAATATAAACACCATACCCGTTACACATATCAAATTCTTAAATATCATTCTTTATATTCGGTTGGCAACTAAGTCCCCGCCGTCTTTTTTAAATTTGAATTTTTTAAAAGGTTTAATAAAAAATTAAAAAACTAATTAATCAATAATATATTCACCCTCGTTGTTTACAAATTCTTCCCAACGTTCAACAAGATTTTCAATATCTCGTTGGTAGAAATCACCCGATTTCGACTCGAAAAATTGATCCAGCAAAGCTCTCAATTCTGCATCAGTATTGAACGAAACTCCACGCATAGCATTTGAAAGAGATCGAAAGAGGAGGAAATCCGTTGCTGCCAAATCAGGAGAGTAAGGTGGGTGTGGCAGCACTTCCCAGCCATGCCTTTGAATGGCTTCCTTGGTCATATTGGCGATATGAGGGCGGACGTTGTCGTGCAGCAAAAGAACTCTATGCTGACAATTAGGTCTTTTCTCTAGAATAGCCGTGTTGAGTCGTTCCATTTGTTGAACATAGATGTTATGCGTTGACCGTTTCGTTCCGTTCAAGCAATTCGTAATGGATAATCCCTTCCCAGTCCCACCATACGCACAACATCGTTTTACGCGGATGAAGATCTTGTTTCATGCGCGGTGTCACCTGTTTACCGGGGCTAAGCCATCCCTTACGCTGCTTCATATTGATGTACAGGCACCACTTTTCGTCGCCAGTAACGATTCGGTGAAGAAATCGTTGCTTGTGTCCACGACTTGAGTGGTGATGAGCAAGCAAACCAGCGGAGATTGTGGCTCGTTAATTTTTGTTGTTGTCACTTAAAGCATGCTCGAGACTTCTGAACCTTTCCCATCGAGTGAAGATGCTTCTCTATAGCAGTGTGAGAGCATTCCATTTTCTCTGCCAGTTCTCTTGTCGTTTGACGAGAATTTTCATGCAAAAGTTGGCTTAATCGCTCTTCATCGAACTCAACTGTACGGCCAGAACCAGCTGCATCTTTGAGGTCAAAATTTCCATTTTTGAACTCGGCATTCCAATCACCAGTGGTTCTTTCAGCTATGGCACCCTCTCCATACACAGCACAAATGTCGCGAGCAGCTTTTGCGGCCTTAAAATCTTGATTAAAAGCAAAAAGGAGGTGTCGAAAATGCACGTTTTTCTTAACTT
>NC_068998.1:35362224-35363189 GCF_001194135.2 Octopus bimaculoides
TGGCTAATTCTTTCTTTTTATTTTTGCAGTTCAAAACTATGGGAAGAGCATTTTCGGTAAAATATAAAAAAAAATTGTTAATATTTTTAGAGGGAAAAGTGAGTGATTTAAGGGCGATTTGGCTTTGTTTCTAGCACATCCAAAGACATCCCTCCTCATTTCTTTGTCACTCTCGCATGTGTTGATGTTTTTCAATATTTACCCCCATAAATACATTTATATGCTTTAAAAACGAAAATCTGAGAAATTATGAATTTTTGGCAAACCCACTCCCTGCACCCGATTGTTTCTGTTTAGAAATTAATATACTGGAGAGCCTGAGAAGGTCATTACTGGCATTTATCCACAGTAATTCTAAAAAAAAATTACGATGTACTTGCATAGCAGATGACTTGATCTGAGATCGTGTGCTGAAACAAAAACAATTGCAGCATAGAAGATGTTTGTAAGCCATTGAAGATCATACAAAAACCATTAGTTTCACTTCAACATTAAAATTTGATATGTGTCAAAATATTTACGTTGCTTTGAAATCGCGACCTGTTTACTGACAAAACTTCACAAAAGTGATGCAACACGAAGTTTTGTCAGTGAACAGGTCGCGGTTTCAAAGCGACGGTGGGAGTAAAAATTTAGATTACGATTTATTTTGTTGTTTTTCTTCCACCAATGAACCATGAAATGTGTTTAGTGGGAAAAAAATATTGAAACAACATCAATACATGGGAGAGTGAAAAGGGAGGGTGGTTTGGGTTGTGCTAGAAACAACAGCAAAACCTCCCTTGAATTGTTCGCCTTTTCCTCTGAAAATATTTACAATTTGTTTTGTTTTGTGTTTTTTACCGAAAAGGCTTCTCCCATGGTTTTTAAGCTAAAAAGGAAAATGGCCAAAATTGGTTCGGATCGTTATTATTGTAAGGCTTATAGAGTTCTAAATAGCCAGAACAACAAAATCACTTCTAATT
>NC_068998.1:35370261-35373772 GCF_001194135.2 Octopus bimaculoides
GGTCATTGAAAATTGCTATGAAAATTACCGTTGAACAAAGGGAAATTACTGTGTGGTTGACCGTTATTAAGACAAAAGAGGTATTAGAATGACCGCTAAGTGAGGGGAGGGAGTAAAGGTAAGGGAGTAAAAATGTCCATAGTATTCACGTAAGTGCACCGGTCCATACATACACATGTGCGCTCGCACACCGATGTACATGCGCCTATATGTATATACTCATCCACCCTCGCTTGAAACCCACACATGCTCACCCACACATTCGCTCCAAAAAAAGTATATATATATATATATATATATATATATATGTATGTATGTACCCGCATACACTGAGAAATCAAGAGATAAGATCTGGTGCATAATCCCTTCTGCAATGCAAATAAGGACGAACTTAGCTAAGCAATTATTGAACGTTGTAAATAGACATTTTGATAAGAAAAATAGGTATTCTAAACCCATAAATATTAGTACAATAAGGATAGGTTATGGCCTTACACATAATTTAGGGAGCATTATATCCTCTCTGAATAATATAAAATTAGATACTTTCTACTTAAATGAACCACAATAGCAACGACGGCGATATTAGTAGAAACAATAACAATAAACACTACCCCAACCTTGGTGCAGAACACACTCAGAATCAAAATAACCACTTTAACCTCAATAGACCCAATCCAACCCTACTAGAAAGCAATTCACCCCCACAGTATAACCTATGTGACTGTAGGAGCAGGAATAATTGTGTCTTCGGTAACACCTGTAAAATTAAGGACGTAATTTACCAATGTGCAGTCACAACATAGTAAAGCAAAATGAGTTACATTGGAGCAACCCAAAATAAAATAAAACGCAGACTAGCCACGCATCAACATTCTTTTAGAAATAGAAACAGAATTAATTCGACAGGTTTAAGTAGGTATATTTGGGAGCTTAAAGATAGTAATACTAGCTTCACATTAAAATGGGAGATCCTCGCTACTGCACCTTCGTATAATGAAAAAATAGGAAATGTTACCTTTGCATTAATGAAATATTTTTCATTCTAATAGCACGTTATCCACTAGTGAACCTGAGAGATGTGCGAAGTGTAGCTTGCCTGCATAAAGGGAGGTCTGTTTTCGATAAATATAAATAATATTAGAAACACTTATACTATCCCATAATAGTACCAATAACACCACAGCATACAAATAGTAGCCTCTGGTAGTAAAATGTAGGTTATACACCTTACTCCTTAAATATAGTTTTTCTTGTTAGGAATTACCGAGGCTCTTGTAGGTATTCAAATAAACAACCACTCCTCTTACTCGTTCCTGAGTTTAGACGTTAACCCCCGCCCATATCAACTCCCTACTTCTTATACCAATTTGTGCCTTTCCCCCTAATCCTAAATTTTATTTAAATTTCAATTTTAGCTTTTTCTATCTTGTTTGCTTTCTTTACCTTCTAGCACCTTTTATACCTCGGATGTATTTGTCAGTACTTGCTGGTATTTCGACTTAATTCATTACTACCTTCTTGTTTTTCCTCTACTCACTGTCCTTCCCCCACTTTAAGTGGATATTAAAAGCCCTACATATTTAAAAAATATTATACACCCCCCATTTGATTTATTCACCTTATTGCATTTTATTTTCTTATATGTGATTTTTTCCTTATTTTATTGTACTCTATGCCCACCTTCTCCTACCATACATTGTATGTGTCTGCTTGTTTTTGGTTCTATGTTAGTTGGGCTTACCAGGAGATATTTGTAAAACATTTGATGTACTATGTAGAACTGTAAGTGTAGCCCGCTGATTGAAATTGTATGTCTGCACCCACTTAGAGCTAATATATTATTTGATTATGATTTTTAAATTATTAGATTTATTGACAGAAACAATCTAATTTCAGATTAATGTGATATACACAGCCTGTTGATTGTAATAGTATTTCCTGCACCCACTTTGAGTTAATATACCTTTAGTTTATAATTTTTAATTATTAGATTTAATTAGTATTTCATTCTATTCTTAGAGTAATTGTTATTGTTTTTTAAGTAAATTGTTTGAATTATGGTAACTTTACTGATAGTACTAATTTGCCAGTGGACCCAGTTTTAACCCATATAGTGCCAATATATTCTTTTAAATAGTTTATATAATGGTAGGAACTATCTAGCTTTAATGATTTTGTAATGCTCATTAAGCATATTTAGTATACTGTGGCAACTTGTGAGTTTTGTTAATTGATAATAATTGACATGTGATTTGGTCTTAAATATTAACCGCCTACTCGTAAGTGGCTTTTTATTTGTGCGCTGCAGTGTACCTATGAGATGGATTTCTCTTGCGTACCTGTATATTCCTAATTATTACCATAATTTGTTATATATGAGGTTAAGTCCAAATTCATTTCATAGTAGCCTTAATAAGTCGTTGATTTACCTGTACTAGTTGCCTCCCCTTAACTAAAACTCGAGGCTACTTACTCTTTGACTGATCCTTCATGCATGTTATAACGTTAAGCTGCTGAAGGACATAACCGCTCCGCACCACTTATGTCGTTGTCTTCTTCCCCAGACCCATTATTTTTTCTTATTTATATATACTGACATATCCATTGTAACGGTTTTAACTTGTGACCTCGGTTCAAATTGTAACTGACCAATTGTAGAGACCGCTGGACTTAGACTTGCCCCATTGTAGACCATAGGTGGGATTCTTGGTAATTTTTCTGAGTACACTTTCTTAAGCACCCTACGGGAATGTTTTGGATACATTTTACTTGAGTTTACTTCGTTAGCATAGGCACTGCCCTTTGATAATCATGTTAGTAAGTTATTTTGCATTTTGTTTTGATAACTTCTTTTCATAAACTTCAATACATCATAAATTGAAACTACCGGCAAAAAAATTTAGTATTCCCTAGACCAATACTAGTTCACTCTTTTACCTAAAAACCTCGTAGCCCTAAGATGGTAGATTATATGCTTTTAATATATATATATATATATATATATATATAAAGCTTCTTGACTTCTTTTCCAGGCCATGTTCTCTTTCCTATTCCTTATTCCTTTCGTTTATATTGGATGTTCTTGTTTTTTTTACTCTAATGAAGCTCCGTGTCTTAATTCGAATGTCCTATGAAGAAGAAGAATTTTATTTTCGCAATTATTTATAGACAGCGTTTGGCAACGGATGCGGAAACGGCCGTAAGATTTGTCACGTCACCTATTTGTTATGTCATATGCTTCGTATTAAAAAATAAGTTATAAATGTTGTCCAATTGATGTGTTTGTTAATCTGAGGTTTTCTCCATTTCCTGATTATTTGTATTTCCTTTCTGATAAACTCTTGTTTATCCTCTTGTTACCTGCACTCTTCGCGCATGGTGTGCCTGCACACCAATGCCCGGAGGTAACCCGGGTAACGGAAACCGATAGTACATACGGATATTTTATCCCATAGTCGGTTATTATTACCACTAACTCTGTTTACATTATATATATATATATATATAT
>NC_068998.1:35374184-35376163 GCF_001194135.2 Octopus bimaculoides
GTGTGTGTGTGTGTGTGTGTGTGTGTGTGTTTGTGTGTGTGTGTGTGTGTGTGTGTGTGTGTGCGTGCGTGCGCGTGTGCGTGTGTGTGTGTCTGTTTGGGTTTGTTTTCGTCCTCTACTACGTTTTACAACTGGCTTTGGTTTGTTTATGTCTCTTAACTTAGCGGTTCGGCAAAGGAAGTGAATAGAGTAAGTGCCTGATTTTAAAAATAAGTCAAGTTGATTTGTTCGACTGAGCCCACCAAGAAGCCGCCAAAGAATGTTCGCAGATCAGTGACAAGAAAAATATAAACTATTATTAACAATGTCGAAGAATAAAATGTCGATAAAACCCGGCTACACATGTCAGCAAATATCCTCGTAATATTCAATAATTCAGCAGTATTATCAAATACAGTGTTCCCAGCTGAGCCTCCTTAACCGGCCGAGATGCCGAGTATCAAAGTATTATGACCTCTGACTTAACTGAACTCCTAGCCTGCATTTTAATCCGATTCTGAAAAATCCTTGTATATTGAGGTAATATTTTGATTTAAGGGGGATCCCTTATTTCAAAAACTAGGGTCAGTCTGGTAAGAACCATTGTTATTTTTGGATCCAGCAACCTCAAACTGCCACAAACTGATTCAAATATGCTTAGCGACTAAAAAGAAAGAGGGTTTTCGTTGACTGGTGTTAGCAATGTAAGGGATTAGAGAATCTGGGATTATTATTATTTTTTTTTTACTATTCGTTTCTTATTTTTCATTTATTTATTTCTTGTCTGTCGGGAAACCATTTTAAAACGCTAAAACTAGAGCAAAATTCGTAGGAAATTTCTGTCGAGAGAAATGGGGAGAATATTTGTGTTGTAATATAATATCGTTTGTATAAATGAAGTTTCAACACTACTGTATACAACTTTAGTGGGATTCAACTAATTATGTACATCTAAAAGTTTTGTTTCTTGTGTACGTGCGTTTTATCGTTCTTTATTACCGTGATTTTATGAAATACACAACGTTGGAATAATTAAGTTTGCTGTAAGATTCTTCATTTCAACCGGACATGTCATCTTAGTTTACTTGTGTTCCATAGACAACTACGAACGGTCTATGTTTTTATATCCAGACAATACATATGTAAATTAGCTACTATTTCAGCTAAATTACTTATGTTTCTCACTGAAGAAGTTTCGCTTACACCAGCAACGCTTTAATGAGCAGACTACTTCCCAAAATCTAAATCCTACCCTGTGAAATGGGTACAGTTGACTGTCCAACAATATAGATATCTGATTTCGAAATGTATAGCAATATAAGATAAAATGTCATTGTTATTTAAAACCACGTTTGACTATGATGGCCTTAGGCTATGATAATCTTAGGCTATGACAGTCTCAGGCTATGATAGTCTTAGGCTATGATAGTCTTATGACCATCGTTTCCAAGAGAAACGATGGTCATAAGACTAAACAAAATATGACTGTTCAATATCATATTCAACTAGCTATTTATTCTTGCTGAAACACGGTTCAGTATACTTTTTTCTTAAAATTATGTACAGCAATATTTTTAAGGCAAGTTAGAGGTAGGAGATTTTTACTAATCTTTCTGACTTTACAATTAAATCTAAATTTCTTATAGATAAATGTTTTCCACCAGGGATCAAGCACTTAGATATCCTTTAAAAGTTTTGTGCTAACAGCTGTTGACGATTACATAGAAAAATTTACATTCCTGTTTGCAGAAGTACAGTTATCCAAAATATATAGTTGTGTAACAAATAACCTAAAATCTCTCCTATTTCTCGATTGACGTCAGCAAAAGTGGTGGTACTTGGTGCACACAAGTGGCACAGGGAGAATCGAATATGCATACATGTCTAAGAGAAACAATATTAAAACAGCTACGTTTTGAGTAAAATAAAGTGAAAATTAATAATTCCCAAAAAATGAACGAGGAGACGGGAAGACACCAAAGTGGAAAAATTATATATAT
>NC_068998.1:35377060-35379092 GCF_001194135.2 Octopus bimaculoides
ACACACACACACACACACACACACACACACACACACACACACACACACACACACACACACAGAGTGAGTTTTATAGGTATAAAATATAGATGTGACTAATTCGGTGAAACATTACTTTCACTATTCACACATCGTCACTTTCGTAATCCAAAACTTTGTAATTTTGGTTCAAATTGAAAGTGTGAAACTATTTTCACTTTCTAATGAAACCTGGTCGTTGTAGAGCAGCGTATTTCAAATAACTATAGCTGGTTGCTGAGATAACGTAATGTAAATGAAAATAAAGTTTATTTGACACGTGTAATCGATTTGATTGTTCTGGTCTAATCATCAGTTGATAAGAATAGAAGTCATTTGACGACACCTTTTGTTTGTAATTGGTTCTCCTTTTGCACACTCAATCCGTGGAATATTGAAATGATACCTATCTTCTTATGATACGGGAGAGTATCATGAGAAAGATGAGTCAGTGAAACATGTTTAAGATTGTTATCTCGAACACGAATGAGAGTATCATGATTTTCATGGGGATCACCTATCATAAGGATGGCTACTTCAGTAGATGTGGACTCATTAAAACAGCGTAAAATGTTCTTTACTATAGTGTACTATAGGCGTAACGAACGAACACACACACATACACACACACACACACATACACACACACACACACTCACAGACACATACACATTCATAGAATTGATAATATTGAAAACAGCAAAATGTACTCATGCGAAGTTCAAGCGAAACGAAATGTATTCCAATATAGGTACAAAAAAAATGGAAACTCCCCAATTTAGCAAAAATTACTATTCATCACCAATGCAAAAAAGCACAGAAAGTCAACGTTTATTTGAAACATGTACTAAATGTTATAAAATTCACGATTGTATGAATGTCACGGTGAAGAAAGTGAAAGTTTAACATAATTCAGAAGGCGTAATTCAATTTTTCATTCAAAAATAATTTATTATTTTACAATTTTGAAGCGAACGTTGAACAAAGTATATAGAAAGGAATATGTTACTGTTGTGAATGTTAATTTAAAACATTTGCTGAAGGATGTATGCAACAAGGCATAAATTATTTAGACATTTCTATATATTTTTGAATTGTGTAACGTTACAGGCAGTAGAATAAATACTGACTAACGCAATAAAAAGGTTGTGCGGCATTGATACTCATAGTGATGAAACAGCACAGCAGGAATGCGATAAGGATGCTAGGACTGTTAAAAAACATTATCTTCAAACTGGTTATAAGGAGTGGAATAATATTTCTGTAATTATATTGAAAGAGCCGCTGAGGCTTTCAACTTCGCCAAGTTTCAGAACTTGTTATAATAACCACAATAACATTTCTTTTCAGATATATTTGCGAGTATTGCGAGTGCCGTCAAATCAGCCAAGTCTTCATGTTGGTAGTACTTCAAAGTGAACGCTGTTGTTCGTTAAACGTCCAGGCCGTAACTAAACTAAACTCTTTCAAAATCAGCGTTTCACTGTTGGGCGGTCCCTGCGTGTGTATGTCTCTGTCTTTAGATGTGTGTGTGTGTGCATGAGTATGTGTGAACTCGCGTGTGTGTATGTGCATGTGTGTATCTGTGTGTCAGTCGTCACAAAAATGTATGTATACTGACAGACACACACACTGTCACACACATAGGCTTCTCAGTCAACGCCCTCTCGTACGTAAAGAAGGTGCGAACACACTCATACAGAAAATGTGACGTCATCGTTCAGAATGTAATATACTGCATAACCTGCCCCACATGCAAGGAGAATTATATAGGTGAAACTGGAAATTCCTTGTGTCAACGAGCCAGAATTCACCGACAACATGTCCGACAGGAGGAACTACGGAAAATTCCACCTAGGAACATGTGGGGAAGGAAAATTTAAGATCTTTCCCTTCTATAAATGCTCAAGAAACGATACCTCCTTCAGGAAGAATATGGAGAAATACTTCATAGCAAAATTCTCACCAAAACTGAATGGCTGAAACATGAAGATCACAACCCATCTAGGATCTT
>NC_068998.1:35379273-35379911 GCF_001194135.2 Octopus bimaculoides
ACACACACACACACACACAAGCACTCTCTCTACCACTGGACAATGATACCAAAGAATACCATCTGGTTTTGCCTTTTTATTATTATAATTTTTTAAAGGCCAAGAATGAACTTGTCACAGCAGGAACTGACCAACTGTAAACTGTAAACAGGATCTTCCTCTTCCCTCCTCTTCCCACTGACACACCTTTCAAATACACAGACACACACACACACGCACACAGACACACACGCACACACATACACACACACACACACACAAATGCACCCACACTCTCCTACGAGACAATGACACCAAAGATTCCTTTTGAAAAACATCTTCTTCAAAACAATCACACCTGCTTTTGCCATTCCTTTAAAAGGCTAAAAATAAACTTATCATTGAAAAGAACTAACCAGCTATGAACCCAATTTTCTTCTTTTCTCTTTCCCATCGACACACACAGATACACACACCAACACAAAAAAACACACTCACACACACACACACACACTCTCTCTCACTTTTCCTCACCCTCTCTTACTATCCTATATATCTCTCTCTCCACCCCTACACACTCAATAGAATTATATAAAGAGACCCTCCGCAAGGTCTTCCCAAAACAAATTGAAAATCCTACACGACTAGGTGAAAAGCGC
>NC_068998.1:35380219-35382096 GCF_001194135.2 Octopus bimaculoides
TCTCTCTCTCTCTCTCTCTCTCTCTCTCTCTCTTTCTTCCTCTAAAAGGACACACACACACATGTATGTTCATTTATGTTTCAGATAAACCTATCTTTCTAACTTCTCTGTTCAGATATGAATATACAAATTTCTTTCACATAAGCAGAGACAGTCTGACAGCGAAGCCACACGCACAAGACGACACGAAAATCATCGACACACCAAAAACAAAAACAAAAAACAACCACACAACGCCTATACAGACTACAGAAAATCGCTGAGAGGTTATACTCCAAAGCTGTGTGGTTTCAGATCAGAACGCTCCACCATCGACATGATCTCTCTTCGACAGCTACAAGAGAAGTGCCGAGAGCAAAGGCAACCACTTTTCATCACCTTCATCGACATCACAAAGGTTTTTGACCTAGTTAGCAGAGACGGCCTGTTCAAAATCTTTGTTAAAATTGGCTATCCTTCAAGGCTCTTCAAGATTGTTCAATCGTCTCACGCGGATGTGAAAGGCGTCGTTCAATTTGATGGCTCTTTTTCGGAGGCATTCAACATATGTAGCGGTGTGAAGCAGGGTTTTGTGCTTCCCCCACCGCGTTTTGTATGTTCCTCGCAGTCATGTTGAAACACGCATTTGGTGTCTACACCAAATCAGACGGTAAACTGTTTAATCTGTAGAGGCTGAAAGCAAAATCCAGTGTTCATCAGATACTCATCAGGGAAATGCTGTTCGTGGACGACGCAGCAGTGACAGCGCACTCTGAGGAGCAAATGCAACACCTTGTGGAGAGACTCTCAGAGGCTTGTCAGGAATTCGGCCTTACTATAAGTCTGAAGAAGACCAACGTTGGTGGGATGCCAAGGTGTCAAGCATCCCACCAACCATCTGGAAGTAGTCCATAAATTCAACTACTTTGGCCATAGCATCTCTGATTACCTCTTCTTGGACCCTGAGATCAGCAGGCGAATCAGACGAGTATCCTCTACGTTTGCCAGGCTCACAAAGAGAATCAGGGAAAACAGAAAACTAGCCGCAAACATCAAGGTTGCTGTTTATAAGGAGTGCGTCTTCTGTACACTGCGGCAGTAGACATGGAGCCACTACTTCAGGCTGGAGCAGCACCTCAACATCTTCCACCTTCGTAATTTGAAATGCATCTTGGATATCAGATGGACCGACCGCATCACCAACACTGAAGTCCTCAACCACACCAAGATACCCAGTATTTCCACCTTTCTAACGGCGCTGGCTCGGTCATGTACATCGCATGCTAGGCGGGAGGATCCCAAAAGATCTCCTGCATTGAGAATTGGCCACCAGCACAAGGGCACGAAGACGATCTCATTTTCGTTTGAAGGAAATCTGCAAGAGAGATATGAAGTCAATAGATTTGGACATCCTGAGATGGGAAGAGGTCGCAAATGATTGCACACGCTGGAGACAATTACTCCGAAAGGGGATGAAGCGAGGGGAAGAGAAATAGGAACTTGCCACAAAAGAAAAATGCTCTTGACAAAAAGAAAAGCCATGAGCACCAGCAGAGAGCTCCTTCAAATGCAGTCGCTGTATGCTTTACTGCCAGACTCGCGTGGACCTCTACAGCGACAGCAAACGCTGCAAGGGATTAAAAAATTCTGGTAGAAATGAATAAAGCACTCTGTATTAAAAGAATTTGGTTACAAATGTTCTACAACCAGATATCAGTAAGTGTAAGTGGATTATATATCCCAGGTAAATCACCATGCATGACAGGTAAATTCAAATATCTGTTTGCAGAATTCTTAGAGATTCAGAGTGTTTAACAGCAAAAAATACGTATTGGGAATATTACATCGGTATTACACTCGCACGCGCATATATATATATATATATATATATATATATA
>NC_068998.1:35382685-35383114 GCF_001194135.2 Octopus bimaculoides
TTGTATATTATATTATATATTGTATATTCCATATTCTATATCCCACATTGGTTCTGCAGGAATATAAATAAAACATATAAAACAGAGTGTTGGAACTCTTTTAAACAAAATAATATATATATATATGTGTGTGTGTGTGTGTGTGTGTGTGTGTGTGTGTATGTGTGTTCGTGTGTGTGTGCGTATGTGTGTGCGTGTGTGTGTGTACATACATGCGGAAAATATCATTAAAAGTAGTATTAATATCCCCGAAATATATGTTAATACAATCTTTTCAAGGCTATCCAAAAGTAGTGAAATTCGAATTGAACATCTGAAATTTTACTGATAGACGCTACCAAAAAAAAAACACTCAAATCGAACTCAACCTAAGACATTGCTTCATTCAACTAATGCTTACGTCATTGGATAACGAAAATATCTTATAAA
>NC_068998.1:35383926-35394342 GCF_001194135.2 Octopus bimaculoides
AGAAGACTGTAAACAATGAAAGTAGTAATCGACACATCCTCTCCTCCAAAATTGCTGCTCTTGAAATTTGCTGCTCTTGAAATTTGATATTCATTATTTATAAATACTTTCTTTTATTAGTATTACCTTTATCAATATTGGATTTTTTCATCCCATAATCTTTATTCTTAAATTCATTATTATTATTATTATTATCATTATTATTATTATTATTTATTATTATTATTATATGAAAACTCACAGCTTATTTTGCTGGGTATGATGGAAAGTGTCATATATTTGGTCTTTAACGCGTCACTCCCTCTCTTCCATAGCCACCGGTCTTTTCTATCTGTCTTCGCATTCACATCTGTTGCTAACTAACCGTACATTTTTGTTCCTTTCATGCTTTTTTTCTTTGGTCATTTCTTGTTTAAATTTTTCGTTCGTTACACAGTTTTTAGTTTTGATGACTCCGGCCTTCTTCGTGTGTGTCAACAATGGCTCACAGCAATTTTTATATACAACCCTAAGCTGTTTTCCTCTGCTTAGATACAGTCCAGGACACTGATTAAGCCACGATCTGTATGGCTAAAGTATTGATAGCTTCGTTCCTGTTTCTTGGGTTCAGCTCTGTTTTGGGTATTGCCCTTACCATGCGATAACATTCTTTTCTGATCTTTTCCCTCATCATAGAATGTTTGATTCTATCACCTTCAAATACCCATAGGTATTTGTAGCTCTCCGCTGGTTCTAACTCCTTTATAACATTCTGTTGATCAAGATTACCGTTGAAAGTTTGTCATTTTCCCTCTGATAAAGGTAGCTTTTTCATATTTATCTAGGTTAAATTTCATCCTGGTGTTAATACTGAACTGGTTAACAATTGCTAGTAAGCCCTGTAGTTGTTGGTCATTTTCTGCAAAGAACTTTCACTCATCCATATAAAAACGATGATTTATATTTTTTATCAAAAATTTTATAGCCATATTGTACATCATCGAACAATTTCATGAGAAGTATTAAGGCTAGGCAAAAGAGGAGTAAGTGATAGAGTCATTCTGGAAAATACCACATGAAATTCTCCAGTACTGAAAGATTCATTGCCACTATTCAAAGTCAGTGGTCTGATTTTCCAAGATTTCATACTTACCGATAAGAGGTTTCGCAGAGGTGCTATTTTGTAAATTTCCAAACATTTTTCAATCCAGCCGTGGTAGACTATCAAAAGCTTTTTTTATAGTTTATCGTTCGTGGCTATTGATAAGTTCTTGTGTTGTTTGTAACAATCTTCCAAGATCATCTTATTGATGAGTAGTTGATCTTTACAACCATAGGAGCCACGTTTACATCCTTTTTACTCATTTGGGAAGTTTCCACTTTCTATTAGATAAACTATAGGTGTATTCAGTCAAGATAGATATTAATATTCTATACATTGTTGTTAAGCTGGTTATGGTCAATAGATTTTTTAGTTCGTTTGTTTCTTCATTTTCAGGGAGTAGAAATGTAATACCGTTAACCAGCCAAGATTTAATCGTACAAAGTTGCTGCAAAACATTGTCGTACAGTTTTGTTAGCAGTTCATGACTCTCTGGCATGGCATTCAACCAGAAGTTAGGAGTTTTATTATCCTTTCCTGGAGACTTCTATTTGCTTGATTTCCTGAGAGCAGATCTTACATCTTCATTATTACTATTATATGTTTTACCTTTGCTTTGTATTTGAACAAGTTGACTCCAAGTATCACCCAGAGACCTCAAGAGATAACAAGTCAGAAGTTCAAGTTGGCATTATGCCTAGGGTGTCATATTTGGTTTCGCACATAGTATTATTCTAGAGAATGTTTAAGAAAACATAAGAAAATTATAAGATTGTTTTAAAATTTGAGATGACATAGACAGTATTTTACGTAGGATATGGATAGTTGCTATGAGCACTATCTTTTGAATTTTTGCCATTTTGAGATTTCCTGGTATCTGAGCTAGGTTGCAATCAGCCACTTTTGCTATCATTCCTAGGGCACCTATACAACAGGTATTGTTTTAGTCTTGAGGTTCCACATTTTGCCAATTTTTATTTCAAGATCTTTATACTTACTCAGTTTTTGGTAGGTCTTCGATTGAGACAGTCATATCAATGAGGAGGCATGATTTTTGTCTGAAGTCTTTCAATATAATGTCTGGCCTATTCGCATTTATCTTTCTGTCAGTTTGAATGGTGAAATTCCAGAGGAGTGAGATGTGATCATTTTCAGGTACTAGAGGTGGTTTGTGTTCCCACCAGTTTTTATCACGGGGTAGGTCCAGGTTTTTTCAAATTACCCAGTGAATATAATGTGCTGCTCTATCATGCCAGTTGAGATACTCTATAGGCGAAAAAAGACTGCACATGGAGACATGATCAATGGCATTGTATATTAATAAACCATAGAAATAAGTTAGCCTCATCTCGCCAGTGGAGGCAAATGAGGAGCATACTGTCATGGTCCGGTAGTGTGACGATAACGTAACTCACTTCTGGGCTAGAGGTCATGGTGCAGAGCAAATGTCTAGTTTGATGTGTCACACGGCATGTTAAATTATACTTCCTCGTCTGGAGATCCCTTCAACTATTTACTATCCCGCATTGTTATACAAGCTCTGTTGCCTTGATTCGTTTTGTTACCTAACATATTGTTTAAAAACCATGAAGTGAGTCTGATGTGTGCGCAGCTACTATAAAAAATGCCACATACATATAGACATGCACACGTACACGCACGCACACACACACACACACGCACGCACACACACACACACACACGCACACACACACACACACACACACACACACACACACACACACACACACACACACACACACACACACACACACACACACACACACGTGTGTGTGTCTCTCTCTCTAGGTGTGCGGGTATGTTTGTATAGTTCATTGTTCTGTTATTTGTCAGGTCAACAAAATATGTTTTCAAATATGTTCGTATACACTCAAATGTGAAATAACATTCGGTGCAGTAATTAGCTCAGAAGAAAAAAATGCCATTTATAGACAAAGTGTGAAAATACACATGCGAATTGGGCTATGAATGACGTCATCACACTGTTGGATGAGTAAATTTGCACCGTTATGGTTCATCAGCTATGGACACAAAATCTGTTCATAACCCACTAAGTACGCGAGTTCTTATATGATCGCAGCAAATGATAAATTTGTTGAAGTGTGCAAAGCTTGTCACATACATGCATACATACATGCATACATACACACGCATATATATACAGGTATACATGTATATATATGCACATGGATATATATACATACATGTATACATACATTTATATATACACGCACGCACACGTGTGTGTGTGTGAGTGTCTTTTGGTCTATGTTTGTCCACCCACCGCCACTTGACAACCAGTATTGGTGTGTATATGTCCTCCGTAACATAGCGGTGGGGCAAAAGAAACTGATAGAATAAGTAACAAATTTTAAAAAGTTATGTGCTGGGGTCGGTTCATTCAACTAAAAATTCTTCAAGGTGCTGCCCCAGTATGGCCGTAGTCTAATGACTAAAACAAGTAAAAGATAAAAGATAAGCGATATCTGAATATCAGTGAGGAATTGTAGAATCAATGCGTATTTAGCTTAATATTGGTGACGTTCTCACCCAGGTACACTTTGCTGTTCTGACTTATGAAGTTAACCAAGTTAGTATTAGAAAAGGTGGGGGTCTCAGCATGGCTACAGACAAATGACTGAGACTTGACAAACGGTGTTGGTGCGTCTACGTCCTCGTAACATAGCGGTACGGCAAAAGAAACTGATAGATTAAGTAATAGGTTTAAAAAAGTTAAGTGCTGGGGTCGATTCATGTACAAAGATATATTATTCTAATAATCGCCAGTCGTAATTTGATGTTTATTATAATGTTATGCTGATGAATGCATTGTATCAAAAAAATTTTTATCGCTTATCTCTAAGTAATTTTTAACTGAACATACCTATCAAGATCCAGTTGTTATTTTCTAGCTCTGGTGCATTCTGTGTAGTAAAGTCAATTTCTTGTCTCGTTTCCCACTAATACCGGCCTTTTATCAAACTCCAATCTCATACAACTAATCGGACCAACTCTCGATATTTTGATTCCCTTCTCCCTACTGCAGTGTCTTTCTCTTGTTACCAAAACAGTTCAGGAGATCTTGAAAAGGTCATGGATACATCCCTTTCTCTATTCACTAAACCATAAAGCAAATCTAGGATTTCATTATCTAATGTGTCCTTTTTAAAGACACTATAGTTGGATTTTAAAACATTTTGATTACTATTTCTTGCAGGTCATTTGACTGCATAGATAATCCCTCATTATTACATTTCATTGTTGCTGTAACTGTTGTAATGACACCAATAAAGTTTAGTGTTTGCTTCAATGTACGGTTCAATAATCACCAAATACACTTTGATTAGATCCATGTAGTTAAGTGTTATAAACTTTTTTATTTGCTTTGATATGGCATTTAGCTTTTTATTAGAAAATGTTTCATTTGAATGAATGAGGAATACTAGACGCTTAAATGAAAACTTTTCTGATATTCAAATATTTTAAACTAGGAAAAATAATTTGAATTTAGAGTAGTATGATGGACTTGCGGAAAATAGTTGCATAAATTGATGACTTTTTTCGACATTTTAGATATTTTATTACTTATATAATTGGAATGCTTTTTGAAATAAGCGCTGTAATTCACTATAAAATTGTCGATTGAAAGTTCCATAAAGATATGGGTTTACTGCGCATTTGAGGTAAAAAGAATAGATTAAAAGTTTGTAAAGAATTTGTTTTCTATCACTTTCGGTGTCATTGAAATTATGTTCAAACATCCTCCAAAATATTGCAATGAAATGTAATAAATAACATATAGCCCAGAGCAATGTGGTCGGTAACAAGCTTACATTGATCTTAGATAACTGTACTGAGTGTTTCTTAAGAATCGAAACAGGGTAAAGTTTTGTTTCTGAAACATTGCCTTCGTTTTTATCGTTAAAAGATGGAATCTTCGATGGAGTTCCGAAAGATACGCTTGAACGCTGGCGATTACTTCTCATTGAACGCTGAATTTTCTTAATACGAAGTTCAATTAATAAGTAGAATATCATGAGAAAAATAAGCAAATAAAGGTAACCGCACAACACTACACAATAATAGACAAAAGGAAATACTGTGTCGTCTAAACTGTCAGGAAATGAACATACTTTTCCAATATTTCCACATTGTCTAACCAGTCTATTCTGTGTATTGTACACTTCAAGTACTGGTATATTAAGTATAGCGGAAGAGATTGTTGAAGAAGCTAGAATTTTTTTTGAAGTCACAACAGAAATATTGTTATATTTAAAGGGTCGACACATGACAATGTATCTTTCGATTCCTAATAAAAATAAAATTATAGATGAATTAAACATTGCTATGGCAACGAAAAACCGTATTAAGCGGCATGCAAAACTACTGTGAAAAGTGAAAGAGAAACATAGAATGAAAAATTCCATCGGTATACATATTAAGCAAGTTAGAAAATCGCACACAAAAAGTCCTATAATGAACACTTTTGTGGCTGTCTCATCAAATTTACAAAAGTGTATATATGTTAAAAAGCTGTTTCCTAATAATCCAAGTATCAGAGAAAATAAGAGATATATCATCACAGGGAGATACAAGTCCACAAATTCGGCGTTTAGTTCTTCTAAAATACTAACACAGTCGTTACTGTTATTGTTTTTGTCCATCTTCTTCATTTTTCCCCACTAACTTTTACGAAATATTTTCTGAAAGTTTGAAGACAGCGTTTGGCTAGCATAGATGTTTGTATTTTCTGGAAGAAAGAAAGAAAACAGTGTTCAAATATTTCATGTCAAGAAAATGTTTGAAATATTGGTTTCATATTTTGGTACAATACTAGCAATTTCATGGGCGGAAATAAGTCGATTATATCGCCTCCAGTGTTCAACTAGTACCTATGATGAAAGGATGAAAGGCAAAGTCGACCCCGAAGGCATTTTGACTCAGAACATAAAGTCGGAAGAAATGCCGTTAAGCATTTTCCCCGGTGCAGTAACGATTCAGCCAGCTTGCCACCGTAACAGTTTGAAATATTACAGTGTTACTCTAAAATATTACAGTGTTACTCTAAAAGACTAAGTCAGCATAGATTTGTACAAAACAAGAAAAGTTTTTAATGAAAAAAAACTATAATTACTTATGAATTTTACAATTAATGTTGATGTAGATAAGCTGTAGATGTTAATCAACGATTAATAGGATATAAAATACAAAGCATACACACTCGGTGAATCTGTTGTACCTGAGACAACAATCAACAACTAATAAGAAATAGTCCATAAACCATACTTCTGTACATGAGATATGACAAGAAGAAATATGATCGAAAAGCTGAGAATATTCTAAGTGGATAATAGATGTATAGGTTTGTATTCTGTAATAATATCTTACTGGCCAGGGCACGGTCATCTGGTTAAGAACTTCATTTCGTAACTATGAGGTTTCATGGTTTCACCTCTAGCTTCGGGTTGATCCAAAGCTTTTGGGTGAAATTGCTGTTTGGTGAATTCTAACTGTATTTCGAAAGAGCTGTCTTTATAACACACCTAACACACACACACACACACACACACACACACACACACACACACACACACACACACACACACACACACACACACACACACTTTGAGTTTGCCTGAGATCTAGGGTAGACTCTTTGATAACTGCTGCTAATAAGGAAATCTTAGATTTGGTTGTTGGAAATAAAATTCTCTCTTTCAAAACTTAAAACGATGTTCCCATTGGTCTTTATAACAAGGTTCTTGCGCAATAACGAAGAGAGTTATATATTATACCTGGTTGAGTCAAAAGGCTTTTCGTACTTCAAGATTTAATTAATAATTCAAGCAAGTTACATATGGAAAGTATTTGTTCATCAACATATATCCCATCATATACTATTGTCTGTTTCCATTGTTGTGTCTGAAGATCATTCCCATGAATAGATCATTTGGCTGGTTTAGCGGCAAAAAACTCCCTGCACCCGTTTTTAATCTCTTCCATAATATTGAACCTTCATCCATGCAGGATATGAGCCATGGCGCAGAAAAGGTGGTATTCTGATGGTACAAAGTCTGGACTGTAGGTAAATGATGCAGCGCTTCCAGTTCCAAGTTATTCAAGGTCACATTGGCTGTGTGTGATGGGCATTGCAATGCTGTATGAATGAGCGTCTTTGATTGACCAATGCAGAGTAGCAGCTTTTAAAACACCATATATTCGCTGCTGTTGTTGAGTTCACAGCATTTTTGAGTTCATAGCGTATATAGCATGACCATCAAAGACAAGCTCAAAGTGCAACACCCCCTCGAAATTCCACCAAACGCACAACATGACCTTCGCTTCAATCCGCCCTACAGGTTCTGAATCCTGACCGGAACGAATCTATTGATTTCTTTCATTAGGAGCATGAAAATTCATTTCCATTTCCAGTTGCAATTCGACACCAAATACGGGCGTCTCGAGTGTTTGCCTTGCTTGCAAAGTGCTTTATTAAGGGTCAAGTTCTGCTGGTGCTTGTGTTTGGCTGTTGTTCAGCCATTTCAAGCAAGGCCTCATGTTCCACTACAGAAAGTTTCCCTGACCTTGATTTGTCTTCGAGGCTGGTGTCACTTTCCTTGAAACGTCTGAACCAGTTAATACCACAGGTTCCTTGACAGTTCCGGGATCTTTCACATCATTAATTTCTTTTGCTACTGCCCCTGCACTTAGTCCTTTTTTTTTTTTCACAAGTAGCCCAAAATGGCTCTGATTGCAATTTTACACCACCCACCATCAAAGCTGTAAAATAAAGAATAAACAATTATTGCTTATATATTATAAATGGAAATAAAGAATAAACGATTCAGTAACGATTGAACAATAAGTTGTATCAAATTAATGATTTAACATGGAGATACATGTTGTCAAAAATCATCAGTGAAAATCCGAAAAAGCTTTTGACTCAACCTTGTTGACATCTGCAGTGAATTTCAACTAAATAGATTTCCTAAATTTAGTCTCTTTTCGTTTTTTTAATCTGTTGTTTTTGCTGTAGTTGTTGTCATTACTATAAAGGTGGCGAGCTGGCATAATGGTTAACACACCGAGCAAAGTGCTTAGTGATATACCGTACGTCTTTACGTTCTGGGTTCGAATTACGACGAGGTCGACTTTGCCGTTCATCCTTTTGGGGGTCGATGAAATAAGTACCAGTGAAACACTGTCGTCGACGTTATCGATTAGTCCCCTCCCACAAAATTTCAGGCCTTGTGCCTATAGTAGAAAGGATTATTTATTTTGTTCTTTCTAGCTCAGGTTTTGTTGGAACTAGCCTATAGTACCATGCTCTCTGTTATTTTCAACTATCTAATGTTTCCTGATTATTCTGTCCTAGTTAAGAAGGCAAACCTTTTGTAACAGTTCTACTGGGCATTCTATTCTGATTCTCTTTATATTCCTCTTGAAGCCTTCTGATACTGTCCCCAAGGGCCCAACGATAATTGACACTAGCTTCACCTTCTTAATGTTTTCATAGCCGGGCTATTTCGTACATAAGAGGATTGCATACATCTATTTTTTCACCTTTCTTCTGAATTATTCATGGGTCAAAATGGTACGCAACATCGACTATATAGTACATGTGGTGCATCATGTACACCACTTCTAGGTTCGGTCTGTTGTGCACTAGCACTTGATCTGTTTGTATTGGGAAACCCCACAGGAGTTTGCAGGTCTCCGACCCCGTTACTCTCTGTGATTTGTGCTCATATTACGTCTTGTCTCTCTCTAGATCCCACAGTACAATTTTATACAATTTTATACAATTTGTAAAGTAGCACTTTCGCAAGCTCATCGTGTCGCCACAACTTCTATTGGTTTTGGGCAAGTCTATAGCATTTGTTTGGGATATGAGTAATGGTTTCGTCCACTTTAGTAGAGTCCAGGACGCAAGATGGTCTTCAGTGCCTACCTCGGCAGTATGTCACTATTCTCGGAATTTTGCGAAATGCCGATAACAGCCGAGGAAATACGGGATGCGATGACGAGTTGCAAGTTGCCTGGCTTGCATGGTCTGCGCTATGAGCTTTACTTTTATATGCCAGACTTGTGTGGGGCTTTCTAGCAGATATCTGCTGCAACTGGCAACAGAACGGGGGAATTCCCAATTCTGTGAGTCGAGGAGCACTGCTGAGAAAGAACCCAAACAAGGGTAATCAAATAGAAAATTTCAGGGCTATAAAGCTGCTGAACGGCAGACTTCAAAATTTTAGCCAAGGTGTTAGCAAAGAGGTTGATGCTTATCGTCGAGGGACTGATTGTGATGCGCAAACATGGGCAATCCCAAACAGTTCCATCAACGGCAACCTCCACATCATAGAGAGCGGGGTAAGGAACTTCATAGGGGTGAGGTCCTGATCAATTTGGATCAACCTAAAGTTTTCAATACTGTTGACCACCAATACTTGGTGGCTATTCTCATGCCCTCCGGTTTCGGTCCCGTTTTCTGTGGCTGTGTCGCTGTAATGTACAGTGACTTTTGCTCGGTAGTTCAGGTGAATGGTTACCTATTGGAACCATATATCATGCGTTTGATTGGTCAAGGATGTCCCCTCTCGCCTTCTCGGTAAGTACTGGATCTTGGGCCATTACTGCGGAAATTAAAGGCGTTGAGTGGCATTCCGTGAGAACTAGTTCATGGGAGAACCATGTCAGAGTACGCAGACGACGTCACCGTCATAGTGTCGAACGGCATGCGCATAGATCTGGCCGACACTGCTCTAAAAGAATACGAGGCGTTAACAGGAGCAAAAATTAACCACGAAAAGTCAGTGGGCCTGTAGCTCGGCACATGGAGAGGCACGTTCATGCCATCCAAAAACGTTGTGGAACGCCGGATGGCGGGACCGGTTGAATTGCTCGGGATTTGGTTCGGTCCAAATCTCCAGGTGGAGAAGAACTGAGACGAGGAGAGGAGCAGAGTGGCCAATCGCACCCAGAAATCAGCAGAGAAAAAGCTATCCCTGAAAGGTTGTACAGAGGTCGCGAATGCATACATCGCCTCCGCTATATATAATCGCCTGACCGTCGTACCTCACCCCAGTTTACGTCTGAGCAAACTAGAGCGCGTGCTCTCCCACTTTCTGTAGAAAGGGCGAGTTCCACTGCTCAGGTGCTCCATTTGTTGTCAACATCCACTAAATGTAGGCCTGGGTATGCTGTGGCTGCTGATGTGCATCTCCAGTGCTTCTTAGACGGTGAGCAAGTGTTGTCACAGTTTGTCAGACACGACTTTCCGCAGTTCGTCTCTTTGTCTGAGATGCAATCTTGGCTCA
>NC_068998.1:35394410-35395242 GCF_001194135.2 Octopus bimaculoides
ACCTAGAGTGTCATCAGGCGCCCACAGTCCTTTGTCAGTCGGGCAATGCGATCGGTGGAATTTTCAATCAGACGTTCTATAGAGGGTTAGTGGCAGGAAATGGGACAACGTTCTTAAGGAGACTCTGAACGTTAAGAATGAGTAAGTTGGTCTGTTCAGGAGGACTTTCGGGCCGGGGCCCGTGGATAACTTCCAGAAATCTTTGGCTGGTAGTGCTACCAATGAGCATTGCTGATTCCGGATGAACTCTACAGTCATGGAAGTGCCATCAGTAGGGCTTGCTCGAGGTGCGCGCAGAGCGACGAAACTATTTTGCACGCTCTCGTCCAGTCCCGAGCATTACTGACTCGTGGGTTTATACTGAACACTTGCTGTCGCGTGTAGGACGGACCTGGCTATCAGTTGAGTCCATCGTGAAGATCTCCCCACCGCCTTCCTTTGACCAGGAAGAGCAGGCAGTGTTTCGTTGTCTGGTGGGCTTAGCGGACGTGGTTGTGTGGTAGACCATGCTGAAAGGGATGAAGGCAGACACTTTCTTCTTTGGCTAATCCCTCATCAACCTTTTTAAGTTTCAAGTGAGGGTAGAAAGGGAAGCACTGCCTCCCAGCAATTTTATTAAAGGGTGGGCGAATGTAGGTCAAGGGGATCGTGGTGTTTGTGGGGTTTCTAAAAGCAACCCTTGGAAGTCTCCCTCTTTTGAAGATTTATTATGATTTTTATTGTTATTTCCTTTTTACACGATTTCATCGCACACACACACACACACACACACATACACATATATAAAAAAATCAATTGAACAGATATATCTTAACAGAAACGTGAAAGAAAA
>NC_068998.1:35395963-35397918 GCF_001194135.2 Octopus bimaculoides
AAAATACAGCCCCGTCTCTGTTCCCCTGTTCGTCCCAAACAGCTGAAGGAAGTATCACTTCATTCTGCACACACCTGCCACGTTGAACCTCTCTCATCCTGGCCCATCGAACAAATTTTTTTCCTTCCTAAGAGTACACACCCTAGCTCTGACAACACAACCTTCATGCACACAACACAAATGTAGTTACATTCTTGAAATATAAAAAAATCAATTGAACAGATATATCTTAACAGAAACGTGAAAGAAAAACAATGCATAGCGTATTAAGACTCAAGAAAATGATACTAACATTGAGAAGCAGTCTCTTCTGGGTTAGTCCGTGTGCATTTTATCCATATCGAATAAAAGGAATCATGATTACATAAAGAAAAATTTAATATTCGGAGGCAAAAAAGATGTTTGGATTGCTATTTCTGCACGGAACAAAAAATGTCCATTCCATCTAACAAATTGTGTGTGGAATTCGAGATTTTTGTTGGAAATATGGCTTGAATAATGACGTGATTTTAGTCATTGTGCGGTCATAATCATTATTTTGTATAAAATTTTAGATTACTTCTCAAATAATCAGTACAACATGGGGTTTAAGAATCTGAGTTTGTTTTTGTCAAAAAAACATTTTGAAATACAATGAATAATGTTAGCAAATTTCGCATAAAATTTCCTACTGGATTCTATATTTTTATTTTATTTCAATAATGTGTTTAAAATGAATCCTGTCTGTCATAATACTGTTTCTATGGATGAAGCTTCAACACAGTCAAAGGGTATTCGTTTTAAATTTGATGGTTTTTATGTCTCTTTCTTCAGGAACAAGCTGAGATATTATTGGTAAACAGTCGGCGGTGTTGAAGAGCATAATAATTAAAGACGTGGCTCAGGAAAAGTTAGTTACTGGAAAAGAGTGACCGGTATCATGATACTTCATGCCGAGTATCAAACTACGAACATCATGACTGCAGCTCAGTTTTCTCTGGACCCTGTAAAGGCTGCACAACGTGACATGGAGATCATAAAAGTTCCCTCAAACTGTGATGGTCTTTGGGTGTGTCTCTAGTGAGGGTGACATCATGCCGCCCTACATCTTTGAAGAGGGCATTAGGCTCAACTCAGACGGCTTTGCGAAGCTGCTGGAGACTGGTCAAACGCTGACTGGAGAGGATTGCTGCTGAAAGACCATATGTGTGGCAATAGGATTCGGCTCTTTGTCATCCCGCCGGAAAGAGTCAGAAGTGGTTGTCGGAGAATTTCTACGATTTTGCCAGCCCCAATTTCTGATCTCTTAATCCCTCTGGTTGTAATCCTATGGATTGCTATGTGTGGGGTGCAGTTGAGAAAAAGACACCAACTGCTCAAGCGAAGAAAGCAAGCTAACAGATGTTTTTTTTTAATGCGTTATCTCTATATTGAATCAGTTTCGGGATTAATCCAACGGATTTTCCCCTCATCAGCAGAGAATACGTTAAGAGATAAATGAAATACTTACAAGCACCCATGGTAAAAAACAGAAGAAAGAGTCAGGTGTACATATAAGTACCCCAGTTATATCTTAATATAAAATTCCTTAGCGACTGGGACCACACTAAGTTGTGATTCCTGACCGATCACACGTTTGTTGAGGCTCATTAAGGAATTTTATATTTAGATATAACTGGGGTAGTTATTTGTACTCATGACTTTTGCTTCTGCTTTTTTCCATGGGTGCTTGTAAGTATTTCATTTATTTCTTATTGTATTCTTTATTGATGAGGGGAAAACCAGTTGGATTAATCCCGAAATTGATTCAATATAGAGATAACGCATTTAAAAAAATTCTGTTAGCTTCCTTTCCTTGATTCAGTACAATGTGTATTTATAGTGATGTATATTGTATGTCTATTTCTCAGCATATTGGCATAATTGTTTTTTCTTTTGGTCTTATTTATAATTATATATATATATATATATATATA
>NC_068998.1:35397928-35401950 GCF_001194135.2 Octopus bimaculoides
ATACATACATACATACATACATACATACATACATACATACATACATACATACATACATACATACATACATACATACATACATACATACATACATACAAACATACATACATACATACGTATATACATACATACATGTCGATTAGAAAGCCTCTACACGGTCACTCGACCAACTAGAAACATCTGTCAAATTTCTCTCGATTCACACCCCTCTGTTATTTAAAAAAAATCGCATTCGATAATGTACTCTGGGGTATAATACAGCTGAAAAACGTTGAATGATGAGGGATAGAATGTCATTGTGTACAGGCTTTGATCGACCAGGGCCGACTTGGGGGAAAACAATAAAAACATGTGTTAGTGGTATTCCCCACCATCGCTAACATCAACACTGTCACCAACCGTCCCTTTGTTTGCTGAAATTCGGCCTTGTATCCAAACTGTATATTTTTTCCTTTCGAATATTTTCCCTTTCTTTTTCATATACGGTATTGTTTATTTTGATTTACTAATATCCGATTTATATAAGAAAGAAATTGTCTTATCTCCTTTTCTCTCCACAGCCTGTTTTCTTCCTTTTACCTTCCCCATCAAACACATAGTCTAATGGCTGCCCTACAAAACTGCAATCAAGTATCAGGAAACATTTTGTGACGGGGGACATGTTTTCTATAGTACTGGAAGTCACTCTGATTTGCAGAGGTACAGAATAAAGTATGCGAAGCTCAGATTTTATTAAGATATCCTGTCTAATACTGCTGTAACAATTAAAACTACGGAATTTTTATTTATTCATTTATTTTAAAAATTGGTGCTTAGTTTTAAAGCAACCCCCGGTTTAACAGCATTATCTGGTTCATGTGCGCTTCGAGTAATATCAATTCTAGCACAAGCGTTCATAACCAGTTTGAGGATAACACAGAGCTTTGACATGCTTATTCCGATTGCGTTTCCCTTGTGTAAAGACAGTTTGTCAGAGAGCAAAGGAATGAGAATGTTTCCCAGTAGAGTATCGTTGCCAGATAACGTATCAGGAAGCTGGTTTAACTATCAACTGACACAAAGATAAAACATATTCTTCCTCAGGTGATGATAGGTATCCCAGTAAGCAAGAACTTCTGTTAGCCCACCTACGGCACTGACTTCCAGATGGCTCTTATAAGAATCTATAAACCGTGTGGGGAAAATTCTCTTTTCTGACACTAATCTCAGTGGACTATAGTCCAGCTTTCTTTCAGCCATAAAACTAGCATAACAGCTCCAGGATCTAATTCTGTGGGATTTCAAGATAGCTAATTGATAGGAAATCCACTAACGAAAATCACGCATCGTATTCTTCATTGAGACACTAAATCTCACGCCCTCTAACTCTAACCTATACCTGCTGCCCAGGATATCCTCTGAATATTTGAATATTCACATTGAATATTAAAAATTGAATATTCACATTAAATATTAAAAATTGAATATTCACATTAAATATCACTTAGTTCTATCACCTAAATTTCAGCAACAAAATTTTCCACTTACACTAGTTGAATACCTCGCTTCCTCATTGCATTACGTTCATCGATTATTTCTACTGTTATGTAAATTCCTCCAACGAGTGTCAGTCACTGTCGTTTCACACCTTGTATTGAGGACATTTATCTCATCTCACATTCTCAATACTCATACACGATTTTGTTGTCGTAGCTCCGAATCACTTAAAATTCTGAAATGTTTCCATTCTTACTGCTAACAGATACACCAATGCATCTAAACCCGGTCTCTATACAGCCATCACCATCTCAATACTTATCCGATTATCTGATTACTATCTAATCAAAGCAATGTACTTCAATTCCTATCGCATAACAGCTCCAGGATCTAACACTTTGGCATTTCAAAATAGCTAATTGATAGGAAATCCACTAGTTTTATGGCAGCTACTCTTGATTGTAAATCCAGTTGATTCTCGACCCATGTATCACAGCTAAGTCGGTGACCAAAACTATCTTTATAGCCACATTTATCTATAGCATTCGCACAGCTAAAACTTATAATCCCAAATATCCAAATGATTTACCTGTATATGTACAGAGATCGACCACTAACTGCCACATCTGGAGGAAATCACTTACTTTCACAAACGAGATGCTTTTTCTTATCACAGCCTGCCAGCTCTCCCATCTTTCTAATCACTGCAAGCAGTGAATTCTTCAGCAAAGACGGCTATGTCAGCAGCTTCACGCTCAAAAAGGATTCCGTATTTTGCTTACAACTCTTCATTACCTTCACTCAACAAACCTACCAAACTATTCTATTGTGTGTCTTAATCAGTGATTACTTAGAAGCAGTTCTATATTCCAACACAACAAGGCGACCGCTCACTTCCATCAATCCCCAAATTCTCAGTATAAACATTCCGCAATTATTGGAAGACACTGCGTGTCCCATTGTCCCAGAATCCAACCTTTCTTAACGTCATATCACTCTACTTTCAGAATCTACAAGGTGTTGGAAACAACTCTAGCTTGCTACTTGCCAACCTTCACTTTTGTTGCTAGGGCCAACATGGCTCTCTCCGACATCACCTCTACCACATGCTATCCCTTCTAAAAGGACACTCCTCTGAAGATGGTACCTCCTAGATATTCCTTATACGTGTGTCATCCATACACAATCTGAACATATTACTTCATGTCTGTACTGTTAACATCAATCTAGTCTCTTTCGATAGAGATAGACTTGCCACACAAGAAAACAATTTTATGTAACATATTTTCTGCATAGAATTAGATTAACACACACTAAAGTATTCAAAGTTGCTGAAAAAATCTGGATTTACATTCTCTGATAATCTTTCCATGGCATCCAGAAAACTGCCTCACAAAATTGGAATTCCTGTTTAGGGCCATAAGACACTTGAAATCCTGATTAGTTGCTGACATAACTGCTCGGAATACGACTCACACGTCTGGAACGTTGTTGTTGTCACAAACACATACAAACATATGAGACTGCATTCAAAACACGATCATTTGATGGATTGGCACATATTTGCTCAGAAATACGCCACACCTTCTGGCTCATACGTTTCCCGCACATATTATTATTATTATTATTATTATTATTATTATTATTATTATTATTATTATTATTATTATTCAGCAGGCATCTATCTACATCAGCAATATCAATCATAACAGTGTGGGTGGGCCTGTAATGAATTCTCCTGGGTGATAATCCTCCTCCTTTCACTAATTTACACGAAACAAAATCCTGTTTTCATTACAAATACACCGTAGAAAAATGGCTTTCAAAAACTCTACGCTGAACACACACACACACACACACACACACACACACACACACACACACACATACACGTCGCATGCGCATGCAAGCACACTCGCACACACGCACACATACACACACTCTCTCTCTATGTCTCTCTATTTCTATCACTTTCCTTCCCTCTCTTCTCCCTCTCTCTTCCTCTCTTTCCTCCCCTTTCTTCCTCTCTCCCTCCTCCCCTTTCGTCTTTAAGCTTTTCTTCTCTCCTTCTCTCCCATCTTCTATCACCGTTTCCCTCTCTCATTCCCATTTCTCTCCCCCTCTCTCCCTTTCACTTTCTCTTCTCATTTAAATATCAAATACTGTAAATAACCAACACTTTTTATCAATGGAAATTCAACGCACCATCCTAGTTTGAACTGATACGGAGTAAGAAAAGATTAGCTCACCTGACTTATTAAATACTAGCAGTATAACCCGACCTTGTCCGGGTGTGACTTATTATGCCATCTACGATAAGTCTTGCTAGCTGAAAATCAACTAAAAAAGAAAGCCTTACAACGAAAAAACCCTTATGATGTAAATATGTTCATAATTCAAAAGACGATGAAATTAATAGGGAAAGTCTGAAGGCTGTTTTGCGTAAAATTATTAAGCATACGTAAATTTCATCCGCGTAATTGGCTATAGAAATGCTTGTGCAAAACAACTTTTTGCGCTGCCCTGATTATACATAGCAGGGTAAT
>NC_068998.1:35403659-35409978 GCF_001194135.2 Octopus bimaculoides
GTGGTTAGGGCAGCAGACTCGCGGTCATAGGATCGCGGTTTCGATTCCCAGGCCGGGCGTTGTGAGTGTTTATTGAGCGAAAACACCTAAAGCTCCACGAGTCTCCGGCAGGGGATGGTGGCGAACCCTGCTGTACTCTTCCACCACAACTTTCTCACTCTTACTTCCTGTTTCTGTTGTGCCTGATTCAAAAGGTCAGCCTTGTCACACTGTGTCACGCTGAATATCCCCGAGAACTACGTTAAGGGTACACGTGTCTGTGGAGTGCTCAGCCACTTGCACGTTAATTTCACGAGCAGGCTGTTCCGTTGATCGGATCAACTGGAACCCCCGACGTCGTAAGCGACGGAGTGCCAACATGCTCTAACATATCAAGATATTACTTTACTTAGACAAATAAATGCGAAAACTATGTACACCGCCATATGTAGAAAGGCAGGCACTATTGTTGTCGGTGTGAAAAATACTTTCCATTCATTTGTATAAATTTTTCAGTTTGTTCTTATATATTTGTTTCAAATTTTGGCACCAGGCTAGCAGTTTTTGAGGGGAAGGGGAAGTCGATTATATCAGCTGTAGTCCTTGGCTGGTACTTATTTTATCGATCACAAGGCATTGTCGACCTCGGTGGAATTTGGGCTTAGAACTTAAATACGGACGAAATGTCGCTGAGAATTCTGTCCGGCGTGTTCACAGTTCTGCCGGCCTACCGCCTTTATATGTTCTTATATATTGGTTTCAAATTTTGGCACAGGGCTAGCAATTTAATGGGAGGGCTAAGTCGATTATATCGGCTCAACTGGTACTTATTTCATCGAGTCCGAAAGGAAGAAAGACAAATTCGACCTCGGCGGGATTTGATCTCAGAACATACAGACGGACGAAATGCTGCCAAGGATTTTGTCCGGCGTGTTAACATTTCTGCCAGCTTACCGTCTTGATAATAATACTAATAATCCTTTCTACTATAAGCACAAGGTATGAAATTTTGCGGGAGCGGGACTAGTCGATTACAACGACCCCGGTACTTGACTAACGCTTATTTCATCGACACCGAAAGAATGAAAGGAAAATTCTACCTCGGTAGCATTTGAACTCAAAACGTAAAAGCGGAAGAAATACCGCTAAGCATTTTTGTCCGCTATGCTACCGAATCTCCCACCTCACCGCGTTACTACTACCACTGCTGCTACTACTACTACTACTACTACTACTACTACACTAATAATAATAATAATAACAACAACAACAACAACAATAACAACAACAACAACAACAACAGCAACAATGATAATAATAATAATAATAATAATAATAATAATAATAATAATAATAATAATAATAATAAAATCCCTGATGCAGTGCCAGGCAGTGGCTTTCATGGCTTCTGATCTTAATTGATTGGAAGTGTTATCATGTACATTATTTTGTCTTGGTATAAAAGATGGGCTACAGTAAATATTCTGCTTAATACTACAGATTTGCTTGTCAGTTGTTTGACCTTAACCAGTTGTTTGACCTTAACCCTTGGTGGCTGACGATATGTGCATCTCTGATCATGAGCAGAAGTAGTGGGGGAGCATCATAGCCATGTGTTGAGAGGAATTCTTTGGAGTTTTGATACTTCACCTCTGGAAACATCTGTGTTTCGTTCAACATCCTTAAATAACCCTTATTCAGTACCTTTTGAGCAGGATGGGCTACTCGGCCTCAAGAAAATTCTAACTGGGTCCCACCTGCAAGGTCATGCGCTGTTAATCTTGATATAAGATCACTATGTCACGCACAAATGGTTGTGATGCATTTGCCTGGTATACCCTTATCAGACGGGTAGTCATGATGGGTATACTGGGTTTCGTATATTTTACCCCAGTGTCACTTTGATGGCATGCACTGCTTTCTCAATAATAATAATAATAATAATAATAATAGTAGTAGTAGTAGTAGTAGTAGTAGTAGTAGTAGTAGTAGTAATAAACCTTTCGTTACTGACCACAAGAGCCGAACACAAAAACATACAGGCATACAGGGACAATACAAAACATAGGAGAAGTGGGGTTTAAAACAAAAAAAGTGTAAACAATAAACAGTTAAAAAATCTAGCAACAAAATACACCAAATAGGTGGGGAGTTCCACCCAGAGCAAACCTGGGTACCTCACACATCCTGGTCATCGCGACTGCCAAGGGCACGCCAGGTAGGCACCCCTCTTTCCCTCAACTGCTCCGACTTAGAGACAAACATTCACGCGAGCCATTGTCGCAACATCCACTCACCTCTTAGCAAACTTACTGCGTGGCAGTACTTCCCTCTCTACCCTCACTTTCCTTTTTCAAGTGGAATTTGAAAAAGCCGATGAGGGATCGGCCGAAGAGAAAAGTGTATGTCTTCAGTCCTTTCAGTCTCGTCTATCACACTACCTCTTTCGCCATAGCAACCAGGTAGAGGTAAACTGCCTTTCCCTCCCGGCCAAAAGAAGGCTGCGGGGCGACCCTCACAATGGACTCGGCTGATAACCGGATCCGTCCTACACGTGATAACAGCTGTTCGACAAAGCTCCACAAGTCTGTAATGCACGAACACTAGACGAGTGCATGAAGGACGGATTCATCACCCTATGCACACCTCGGACAGGTCTGTCTGACAGCAATTCCGTGTCTCTAGAGCTTGACTCGAACCGGCAGAGCTCCACGGTAGCATTACCAGGCCAGAAATTTCTGGAGGTTGTCCATAAGTCCTGGCCTGAAAAATACCAGTTAGCTGATCCCTCCCGACGCCCAGACTTTCCCCGAGGACGTCGTCGCTCTTTCCCTCTACTAATCTCCTATAGAACTCCATAGTGGAACTTCCACTGACCGTGTTGCCCGACTGGTAGAAAGCTATGAGCGCTTGCCAACAGTCCAGGTGCCAAGCGCCCTTTCTTGGTTTACGCTTGATCCAGGACTGTAGTTCCATCAGTGAGACGAGCTGCGTAAAGTCCCATTTAGCGAACAGTGACCACACCTGCTCACAGTTAAGGAAACGCTGGAGATGTCGCAGCCTCAGTTCATGTCTGCGTATCATTAGCCGCGGCATGCCCAGTTCTCCACTCAGCGGCTCTTGACTGCAGATGGACCGTCTGACGAGCGGAACACGTCCCTGCCATAGAAAGTAGAAGAGCAAGTGCTCCAACTTTATCAGGTACGAAGTAATGTAAGGGATGACGATCAGGCGGTAGTAGATGATGGAAACGATGTACGCATTCGTCACCTCCGCTCGACCTTTCATGGACAACTTCCTCTCTGACCATTTTTGAATGAGATTGGCTACTCTGCTCGTCACCTCCCCCAGTTCTTGTCCATCTTGAGCTCTGAACCAAACCAGACGCCGAGCAATTTTACTGGTACTTCCGTCCAGCGCCCGTCAGTTGGAATGAACCTGCCTCTCCAGGTGCCGAGCTGCCGGCCCACCCACTTCTGCTGGTTGATCTTTGCACCTGTCACTGATATGTACTCCCTTAAGGCAATGCTGACCACCACAATTTCCGAGCTGTCCGACACTATTACGGTGACGTCGTCTGCGTAAGTCGATACGAAATTACCGCATCCTAGATCATGCAGGATGCCCTTCGAAAAATCCAGCTTCCACAGGAATGGATCAAGAGCCAGTACGTAAAGAAGATGTACATCTGAAAGACCGATGCTAAATGTTTCCGATAGATGGCCTTTTCTTTTGACCACCAAACGGGTGTTGCTGTACATTGCAGCGATCTAGCCTCTGAAAACGGGACCGAAGCCCACTGACGCGAGAACAGCCTCCAAGTACTGGTGGTCAACCCTATCAAAATTTATCAGGGCCCCATCTATGTCAGGCTCCTTACCATGCCAGGTTCTATGTTGTAGCGCGTAAGGTGGAGGTTGTCATGTATAGTTCTATTTGGGATAGTGCTTGTCTGCGCGTCACCAACTTATCGACAAGCGCCAACCTCTGACTAACACCTTGGCTATAATCTTATAATCTGCGTTCAGCAGAGTTATAGGCCTAAAATTATCAATTTTGTCTCCCTTGCTAGGGTCCTTCCCCAACAGCACGGCTACAACACTGCTACTCCACGGTTACAACACTGGGAATTCTCCTATTCTGCGACCAGTTGTGATAGACGTCTACCAAGAGATCACCGAACAAGTCTGGCATATGAAAATAAAGCTCGAAGAGTAGACCACCCCGCTCTGGATACCTCTCTTGGGCAGCTCGTCATCGCGTCCCGTATATCTTCGGCTGTTATCGGTATTTCACAGAACTCTGCATCCATGGCTAGAGGCGCGGTGTGCCACTGAGAAAGAAGGTGAAATCCACCACCGTTCCAGAACCACCGCGCGCCCCATAAAGTTCGGTGAAGTGCCGCTGAAGTTCCGCACACATCTGCTTGGACTCGGTTATCATGCGCCCATCACAGCTCACCAAAGACCGAATTGCTGCTTTGTTTCCACGTAACGCCTCTGCCAGGCCCATCGAACGGCTTTTGTCCCCTCCCGTCTCAGTGTACGCGCCCTAGCTCTAACAACGCAACCTTTGTACTTGGCATTGAAGAATTGATCAAGAGCCAATCTCACTGCTAGCACGTCGATCGCTATGCTTCTCCTTAGCGCCTCATCTAGCTTCCTAACTAGCTGTCCTCCTAACCCAAATTCCTCTAACGCTATTTCCTTACTGAAACCTACCGCCTCTACTTTAATAGCCCTTTTCAGTGCTATCCACCATCTGTTTTTGACGATTTCGCCCGCCAACTTCCGGTCTCTGAAAGCTTGGCGTGCCTGGAAGGACGCGTTCAGCTTCCAGTATTTGGGGCCCTGTCTATGGATCTTACCTCTGTCGACCGTACAGATCACAAATTTATGGTCTGTGTAGCCGACGACTTCGAAACGTGGATAGCCTATACTACTTCTGTCTACAGGCCTACAAAATACTCTATCTAGATACGATCTAGAAGACCCGATGCGGTTTGCCCTTGTCCGCATTGGCGCATTCGGGAAATCCAGTCGGTACTGAGCAGGCTTGTGAGGCTTTTACTCCCTTCTCTCCTATCAGCTAGCCCTACCCTATCCAGTGATGGGCTACTTGACCCGAAGAAAATTCTAACTGGTCCCCACCTGCAAGATCATGCGTTGTTTGTCTTGATAAGAGGTTACCATGCCGAGCACATATGGTTTTGATGCATGTGATTGGTCTACTCTTATCAGACGAATAGTCATGATGAGTATATTGGACTATGATGGGTATATTTGCACCCCAGTGTCACTTTGATGGCATAAACTGCTCTCTCACTCAATAATAATAATAATAATAATAATAATAATAATAATAATAATAATAATAATGATAATAATAATAATAGTAATATTTTCTTTGTTAACCACACGGGCTGAAAGGCAATGAGGACAGATACAGCACAGTAGAGGTTTGCATTAAATCGCATAATAAAATCGAAGCTTGTGGTTTGGAGATTTGTCTGTTGAAGTTATTTTTGTGTTTGCAGATTTAACGGCTTTTGTTGTTTTTGTACAATTGTAGAGTTTGTGCTGGTGCTCCACTGGTTTCTGGGCTTTCAGATATTTCGTATATTTTTCTATTTGTGTGTGTATGTCTGTGTGAGTGTGTTCGTGTGTGCGCACGCGCGACTGAGGCACAGTTAGTCAAAAGTAGTACGTATGTTTTTTTTTCTTTTCTTTTCTTCCTTGCTGACTGATTCCACCGTTTCACTTTTCTCCTCCGCTTCTCTGCCCACGAGGAGTGACAGATGTATAAAGAAGACTCAGTCTGTTGTCCTTAGGCCCTTCGTATCGGTGTTTGTTGTTGGTCTGAGAAAAGAGGGAACTCATTTGAAGATTATTATTGTGAAGAGTTTGGTGTGAACATCCTACGATATCTCGAATCTGAAATGCTTTGCTCAGTGACAATAATGTGTGTGTGTGTGTGTGTGTGTGTGTTAATATATATGTGGTTTCAGTCGAACAAATCGGTTCCAGTACTTACTTCTTAAAAGACTGGTACTATTTCTATCGATATCTTTTGCCGAACCACTAAGTTACGCGAACGTAAATAAACACACAACTGTTGTCACGAGGTTATAAGGGACAAACACAAACACATAGACACAGAACACATGCAGATATACTCAGAGAAAGAAACTCACAAGGCTTTGGTCGGCCCGAGGCTATAATAGAAGACACTTGCCCAAGGTGCCACGCAGTGGGACTGAACCCGGAACCATGTGATTCGTAAACAAGCTACTTACCACACAGCCACTCCTACACCTATATATATATATATATATATATAT
>NC_068998.1:35410193-35412469 GCF_001194135.2 Octopus bimaculoides
ATATATATGCATGCATGTATGTATGTATGTATGTATTTGTGTATGTACACACGCACAAACATGGGTGGATCAGCAAGTCTGAAACATTTAAAATATTGTCTAGTAGATAACTCCACCATTTTAGTGGTGCCAAAATGTCAAGGAGGGAGCATTCTTTCTTTGTTTCGAAAATTCTTTATTTATTAATGAATTTCAAGATTCCATACATTGTAGACATCCTGTCTTTAAGATGTCTCCTTCGTTGAGATCAGAACCTACGTATCGCTTTTTTTTTTTTTTCGATGTAGTAATGTCGCCTTCAAAGGAAATAATCCATTTTTGATCTCTAAGAAATACTTGTATTAAGATTTACCTTCTTAGAATCAGATGAGGTTTAATTGCTATAGCTGCTGTGCGGGTACAGTTATTAGTTTGCCGAAGAAATCTATATTCTTTTTATGGAGATAGCATCAATATTTCTAATCGTAGGATCAGAAGTTGTCTACTGACGCTTATAGATATGTTTATATGTAAGTATTGATATGTGTACATATGATGTCTTAATGTATCCATTCTGCATTGGTTGGTTGACGTGCAGAGATAGTCGATTGCATCTATGAATGAAAAGAATCCTAGTAGGACAGGCGATAAAATTTGTATGTCTAAGAGCTTAGACGTGTGTGTGTGTGTGTGTGTGTGTGTGTGTGTGTGTGTGTGTGTGTGTGTGTGTGTGTGTGTGTGTGTGTGTATAACATAGGGTAAAATTAATTAGTTAATTAATTAATTAATAGTTATTAATTTTACCAAGTAGTCACTACTTTAAAAAAAAACTTTTTAGGTGAATTATACAAAATATTCGATAATTATCTACATAATTATAATCAGGTGTCAGCTAAGTGCCTCACCACGTACTGAATTAGAAACAGACGCTAATGTCTTTACAACTACCATAAAAATGTAGGTAAAATTAGAAATAGATGCTAATACCTTTTCAACTACCATAAAAATGTAGGTAAAAAGAAGAATGATGAATCCACACGACATTCGGTTAACCACAGACGCGTTTCGAATTTAAAGTACTCAGTGCGGTACTCCGAGTTATAAATTTGCGAGTGTTAAGATTAAATATGTACGCGATCAAGCGTCATCGCATAACTAATGTTCAACCGCACTCCCAAAGATGTGTTAACGTATCGGAAATTTTTATTGTAGTTGAAAAGACATTAGCGTCTATTTCTAATTCAGTACGTGGCGAGGCACCTAGCTGACTCCTGATTATAATTATGTATATAATTATAGAATATTTTGTATGTATATATATATATATATATATATATATATATATATATATATATATATATATATATATATATATATATGCATGTATGTATGTATGTATGTATGTATATATGTATACACACACACACACATATATATGTCTGTGTTCTTGTGTGTGTTTGTGTGGATATGTTTATATGTATATGTACAATGGGTGCTGAAAAGTTCCTGGCTCTCAGGGTTTCGCGAAGGGCTTAATTGGAGGCCCAACCTCCCGAGTTCTTTTACAGGGCTTAGAAAGCATGAAGGACCGCTGCAATGAGTGTGGGAATCTGAGAGGCGGGAAATATGTTGAATAAAATCATAATTATCAGATTCTCCAGTATTTTCTTTTACGCAAAGCCAGGAACCTTTCAGCATGGAGAGTCAGACAGTCAAACAGAGACAAAGTAGACAAGAGAGAAAGAGCACTTTTGGCGTCATGCAATCGCCCAAATAAAGGGCGTTGGGTGAATTACAGTGTGCGAACGCAGTCAGATGCTTGCTGTGTCCATTCCTGGCCGTGGCTTGGTAGGCCCCGTTGCAGCTGTCCATGTCACGTCTTACAGCCTTAACAGTATTCACAAAGCGTTGAGCAGCAGTCAAGATGACGGCATTTTTATACCTGGCGCGAATCACCATGATATATGTAACTCTTTTCCAATATTCAGATGGCTTCTTGTCCTCCATGTCAGCTAACATTTCCTCAATTACAACTTCAATATTTATACACTCTCCAGCATAGTTGACTGTTCACTAATACATCAAGCATTTTCTGAAAAAAAAAAGGGACATAAAAAACCCGTCCAATTCAGTCTCACACCCTATACATACATACATACATACATACATACATACACACACATATATATAGATATATATCTATATCTGTCTGGCTTTCTCTGTCTTTCTGTGTGTGTGTGTGTCTCTCTCTCTCTCTTTCTCTCTCTCTCTCTCTCTCTCTCTCTCTCTCTCTCTCT
>NC_068998.1:35412683-35415467 GCF_001194135.2 Octopus bimaculoides
ATATATATATATATATATACATATATACATATATATAATGTTACCTTTTACTTGTTTCAATCATAAGACTGCAATCATGCTCGTTTCAATCGAACAAATCGACCACAGGGTTTATTTTAAAATGTGGAGTGCCTATTCTATCGTCTCTTTTGCGGAACCGCTAAGTTATGGAGACATGCAATTGAATGTATCCTCCATTTTAAACATGCTTCTACATTTCACATACACCAATAATTCATAAATCAAATTTCTGAAGTGCTTCACTCTTAGTCGCACTGAAGAAGATCAACTAAAGAACAGCCTGCAAGGTTTTTTAAAAATCACCAATCTCGACAGACTAGACAGTGTTTACTTATGTAAGAATATTATTTAAAACGTAAAGGATGCTTCCATGCATCACACAGCGGCCACGTTCTCCTCCCTCCCAAACTGCAACTAAAACTTTCAGCCCCTTTACCAACTTTTGATATCCTCCTGTCAACGTCTAAGCAATGATGCTTCACTAATAAATATTCTTGCACAGGATCTTCTGTATTTGTTGCTTGCTTTGCAATTAAATCCCCACTGTATAGACCGGGAAAATCTCTTCCTAGCCTAACCCGTTCTATTCCACCAAGTTCACTACTATATACACACGCTGATGAAAAGCAAAATTTCCTCAGGTGACTTCGAACTAAGAAAATCATTGGACCTGACAGTTACTCACTTCCATTATAAACATCAAACAATGTACTCCAGAGTAGTTCCTCTCTTTGCCATTGTCTTTAATCTCTGTCTCGCTACAGGGATCTATTCTGACTGTCATTGACAACCATCTATAACGTCTTGAATCTCTCTTCTAGTTCGGCCATCAATGTAACACTAGTCATTCTGAGTCACTCACTAGTGAGCCTTCATCTGTTAAAGATTCGGTAAAAACAATATTGCAATCCATATGCAAAAAAAACATTCCGCGTTGTTCCAAAACTTTTCACCGTGTCTGACATGTGAATCTCTCATGTGTATCTGTTTATTTGCCGTCTCTAAATTCTCACCAGATTGAACCGTCGTTACGTGTGACTATGGAACTCTATGTGATGCACGCTGTTTCAGTTCTGGTTCCGTTTTGTATCAGACACTCTTCCTACTATATACCACCGACTTTTCGTTCTTTTACCTTCAGCTATCTTATCTTATCACCTTTCGCTTCTCCGCAACGCCATTCACATGTAACGTTGATAGATAATGTCAAACGCGCTCTGAATGTATATACAAAACTCAAAAAAATTTTGTCTTCTTCAACAATATTAAAGCTCAGTTACTGCACATATCAAGTTCACAATGTTTCACTCCTCTCACTCCAATCTACTCATGAACAGCACGCAAGTATAGCTATCAAAGTCACTTTCAGCGCTTGGTCTTCCTCGTAAGAGTGCATCTCTGCAGATAATCACACATTCTTAATGCAATCTAAAGATTACATCACAATCAAGGACCTTCCAATTCAGTACCACAAAATAGTTCACTCACCAAAAACTATAAAGCTTTTACAATGTGACACATGGTAACATACTGCTTCTGCATCTGGGACGGTGCTGTTATTAAACATACAAACATCTTGGATCGCATCGTTTGGCAGGTTACTCGGCAAGTTAATGTGGAATCACCAATACAACTCTAGCCTCTAACCCACAAACGAACTATCTGCGTTTCCCTCTTCCCCATCTCTCTCTTACTTACTTTCTTTCTTTCTTTCTTTCTTTCTTTCTTTCTTTCTTTCTTTCTTTCTTTCTACCTTATAGATCGCTACTTACAGGACTCTATTCCTCGGAACTGGTAGTTCTGCCATCTCCACTCAAGCTCACATTACAAATTCATTCCCTTCCTCGTGAAATTCATGTGTGCCACTTCTTGCCCTTGTATTAACCAGTTCTTCCAGTCCTATCTTCTCAGAATGCCATCCTTCAAAAACTTCCTTCTAACCCATGTTTCCTTAGAACCCTCAACTTGTAGCTAGCTTTTCAATTGTTTATCGCGATTATTTATGTTTGTATTCATATTCTTTTCTATTTCTCTGTTTTTTTTTTTTTTGTCTTTTTTAAAAACTCTTCCTGTAAGGGAGGAGCTGGTTTCTAACAAAGATACAAAGTTCCACTGTTGGAATATGAATAACAAAAGCAAATTCACATTTTGAGCTCGAGACAGACTTGCATATTTTTACTGGTCCACGTATAGATTGTATTTGTATTATGAGTGTCAGCAGGTTGATTTATTTTTTGAAAGCCATTGTTTTTCCAAGCTGTCGCTAAGGCAACTACTCGCAAAACCAGGAGCACCAGTTATTATTGGTATAAATGTGAATTCATAATAGGATTTATAGATGCTGAAGGTGTCGAAGCAGTTGTTCCCAGTCATCTTTCTCATTGATTCTCAAAGAGATATTCATATCAACAGAGCAAATGACCTCTATGACGGTACATATTTTTCTTGTCCATTTGTGTCATACAACGATATCCAGCCAGTTATGTTTGCACTTGGTAAAAGTTTTGATGGGAATTTTTTACCAGTATTCCTTGTTTTCATGTTTGTGTATCTATATATTTATGTATTTGCATGTATCTATCCCTTTCTTTCTCTTTCCCTCTTTGTATGAATTTGTGCACACATATACGTACATACACACACATATCTATATATCTATCTTTCTCTCTGTCTGTCTGTCTGTCCGTCCGTCCGTCCGTCCGTACGTCTGTCCGTCCGTCTATCTATCTATCTCTTTCTCTCTCTCTCTCTCTCTCTCTCTCT
>NC_068998.1:35416139-35416837 GCF_001194135.2 Octopus bimaculoides
TATATATATATGGGAGAATGTACGAAAAAACAACAACAGACGAGGACAGGTGGTGTAAATAACAAAAGGATGTATTAGTATGACGCTCGGGAATACGGAAAGTCTTTGACGTTTAGAGCTACGCTCTTCAACAGAAAGAATACGGAGACAAGGAGAAAAACACATATATGTATATGTATATAAATACAGTGTATATTTAAACACATAAGAGATGGCCATAATAGGACATCTAACACGCTAGAAAGAGTAGTCAAAATCCAAACCACTATTAGGGGTAATTTCGAAGGGAATAGAATTTAAAACATTTACCATCTTTCTCTTGGACCATTTATATGCTAATCTTGGCGCTCCTGCTGATGAAAACTTCGTCTGGCAAATTACTTTATTGGCTAAATAGAGTTTGAAACTATGGTCCAGGAGAAAGATGGTAAATGGTTTTATTTTTTATTCCCATCGAAATTACTCCTAATAGTGGTTTGTATTTTGACTACTCTTTCTAGCGTGTTAGATGTCCTATTATGGCCATCTCTTATGTGTTTAAATATACACTGTATTTACATGAATAATATATAGTCTATTGACTAGTTTTCTACATGCTAGGCCACTGGTAGTAAAAATTTCTAAAATGTTTCCTACCCTGATATTTATTAATATGTACGTATATATATACATATATACACACATATATATGTATATAT
>NC_068998.1:35417208-35418528 GCF_001194135.2 Octopus bimaculoides
ATATATATATATATATATATATATATATATGTGTGTACATATATACATACATGCATGCATGCATGCATACATACATACATGCAAATTTAGTCAATGATAGCCTTCCAGAATTGTTGTTGTTGTTGTTGTCCTTGTTGAGTAAGCTTATAATCTAAAGTATTTGGGGCGTCCTGTGGAACGACCTAGAAAGATAAAATATTCATCTTTTTTTTCTTTCCAAACCTAAGATATCTAAGATTACATCACATAACATCTTTTCTTTTTTAATGTCTCTAGTGTGGGATTTGAAGAGTCGTGACTTGGTTGCTATCTCACATAGATGGAGTATTCAGGTAGACGCTCCTTTGTTAAGCATTATTGTTTCGAATGCTAAAGAGGAATTACTGCGATTCTAAATCGTAAGCTAATCATGAGTGAAGCAAATGGATTTGCTTCCTCTAAAATTAATATTAAAAAATTAATATTAAAAGTCTAATGCTTTAGATATTGTTTGGAATACGCTTTTGACAAATATTAGACTATTGAAGCAAATATTAGTCTGGTATTGTGAAAAATTAAGGTAGCTACAACAAATTACAACTTCGAAGAGTAGATCTTGTTTCAACTTTTGCTGACACTCGCTGTTTTTGTTACTAGCTATGTTTCAACCATGACACAATGTATATTTGAATAAGCCACGCTCACTGCAATGGCAGTGAAATACATGCTGTTTCAAAAGATAAGGTAAGTTCTAAGGTACATCTCACTGATGCTCTGGGATCTCATTAGTGATCTCTCTAGGGTCTCAGTGGGGTTTGGGTCTTTCAACACCAGATTCCCTCGACCATTTAACTAAACCGGGGTTGATCAAATCCTTGCTTGCATCCCAGTAGTAGCAAATTACCGATCTGCCCTCGTTATTCAGACACCTCGTGGCCCTCTCTGCAGCTTCAGTAATAGAATTTGTGGTCCTCGTCTTTGCTGCACCGGTAACTCCAACCTAATTTACAGCTTTGCAGAATGAATGCCTCCAAATATCTGGCAGCCCTCAATTGCCTCATAATCTATAATCCCAAATGTTTATCAATCAATATCTATAAAAGAGAGGATGTTTGTGTGTGTGTACGTGAATGTGGTTTATGCACGTCCACAAATTAGCACGCATGTCGCTCCAATTTTAGGAGAAGATTCGGAATGACCCTATGTGCATTTTAGTGAACTTTTTCTCTCAGAGGTACCCGCGTATACCTGTAAAAATCGATAAACTTTTACCAGTTTTGAAGTTTGTTGACATGGCGAAGTCAAATCTGTGCGTACGCACGTGAAAGAGAGAGAGAGAGA
>NC_068998.1:35420369-35429829 GCF_001194135.2 Octopus bimaculoides
AGCAAACACTGAATCTGCCCCCACTGTCACAAACACACTATTTCTTTCTCTCTTTCTTTCTCTCTGTGTCTGTCTGTCTGTCTCTCTCTTTCACGCGCGTACGCACAGATTTGACTTCGCCATGTCAACAATCTTCAAAATTGCTAAAAGTTTATCGATTTTTACAGGTATACGCGGGTACCTCTGAGAGAGAAAGTTCACTAAAATGCACATAGGGTCATTCCGAATCTTCTCCTAAAATTGGAGCGACATGCGTGCTAATTTGTGGACGTGCATAAACCACATTCACGTACACACACACACAAACGTCCTCTCTTTTATAGATATTGATTTGCGTTAAAGCGGCGAGTTGGCAGAATCGTTAGCACGCCGGACAAAATACTTTGCAACATTTCATCCGTCTTCACGTTCTGAGATTAAATTCCGCCGACGTCGACTTTGCTTTTCATCCTTTCGGGTCGATTAAATAAGTACCAGTTGAGTACCGTGGGCGATGCAATCGACTTACCCCTCTCCGAAATTGCTGGCCTTGTGCCAAAATTTGAAATCAATATGTATTTGTATCTATGAATAGATATATACGTGTGTATGCCTGCTTGTGTGTTTGTTTGTATGCATCTGCATATGTGCTTCTTACATGCATCTTCAATGAACAACCGATTTCCAGAAACGCTTACAGTATAGTTTGCCTCCCAAATTCCTATAAAAGTGAAGTTACCTTTGCCTCCCTCCCTAACTCCTTCCCCTTTCATTCTTTTCTTCCTTCCTCTGTCTCTTCCGTTATCCATCTATCCATATATACATACACACATTGAGATTTACTCACGCTCTATTAAAGTTCCGTGAACATCTTTCTATCGGTTAGATGGAGCAGTTAAAACAATTACTGTTGCTAAGTTCACACAAACTTAAACCATTTTGATAAAAAGCTATTTTTACTAGTTTAATTATTACCTCCGCCTTCGCTAAAGTGGAGGTATTGTTTTTCAGTCGTGTTTGCTTGTTTGTTTGTCCGTGGACAAGATATTTCAAGAATCACTGGATGGATTCGAATGAAACTTTCAGGGATGTTTAACCTTGGGAATCGCACGAACTGATTAGATTTTGGGATCGATCCGGTACCGGACAAAGATTCTGGATAATTTTCCGTTTTTTTTTTTTTTTTACTTAATTTTTGAGAGCGGTCGGATTCATTTTTAGTATTCTCGTTTGTGAGAGAAGTCGAGTTTATTTCAGATATTCTCGTTTTAAAAAAATCATCGGCTAATCGTTGAGAGGATGTTGGTGTTGCCTTGGCGGAGGTTTGCGCTGAGTGCTCTTGTTTTTAGTAGCTTAATCATAGTCTTACTTGTGAAAGCAACGAACATGAGACCCTTACTATACATTGCGTTTCAAATGATCAACTACGTAACATTTTAAAAAGATTTTATTTAAAAACTACTCGTTGGAATTCAATGAAATTTCCACAGAATGATGGTAACAGTTATATGCGTGTGGTGCGTAAAAAAACATGAGGTTTTACACAAGAGTAAACAAACCGCGACCATTTGCATGATTTCCACGAACTTTCAGTGTTCCAAATTATTAACGAGTGTTCTGATAATCGTGTAATTATGGGTCGTAATGTGACTTAACTCCTTCAGAGAAATATGGCATTACATTTAAACTTGCGAAACGTATATCAACATTAGAAATATCTAAAATATTGGGAAGATATCACTAAACTTTGAAAAGATTTGCTACAGCTTCTACGAAGATACGTAAGAGAGTCGACAAGGATCAATCGAGGGTTGTTTCTTAGCAAATTTTGCTGCAACGGGCTTATCCTACAGAGAACTTTTCCGGTTACTTTTGGGTATCTCCTTACACACACACACACACACACACACACACACACACACACACACACACACATATGTGGTGGTTGTCTACTCCTTATGCAGAGTTTGACCATCTCCTGTACCTACATCTTAGAACTATCATGGCATCTGATGTAGCTTTTTAAACCAGACAATGTTTTGAAAAGACAACTGCATAGATTGCATATCCAATTTGGACCACCAAGAGTTGCAGTTAAGTTTTGATCTTTGTGAATCTAAAACGAAATCCCTAACAAAAGCATATTAGTCCTTACTACATTCAGTATATTTTGGGGTTCACGGATTTACCGTCTTTCAGTACTAATAGTGGATTCTATTTTTTGTTGGATGTAAGTTTCACTAATAGTCCTGTGAAATTTTGTTGCTTGAGGATTATAGGACATACCAGAAGAGTTTCTGTTAGTTGCATGCATATTTCTCTGTATTCTTTTCAGTATGCGTATACGAATTATAACTAGCATATGAGTTACTAGAACAAAGACGAATGCAGCAAAGCATTCAAAACTATGGCATAATGAGTAATATAAATTGTATCATTTTTATCTTCAGAAAATAGGCACTCTTCACCAAAGAACTCATGCGAAGGAATCTCTATGTTTTGCGTGCTATGAATAACAAGTACTGGCAACTTGAAGATAAGAGACAAACATAAAACTAATACTAAAATACTTGGCGACTTTTCATGCAAAAAGTATCGATTGCCGTATCAACATACTCGCACACATGTATCAGCTGCTATAATGAAAACAATCAAGGATGAATTGGATAGTCCTATTGCAATAATAAAGCGCATCAAGCGACACACATCATCAGTGTGAAAGTTCAAAGGAAAACATAAAATTACAATTTCCAAAATAATACATATGAAGCAAGTTAAAAAATCACAAAAAGAAAACGCTGTCAGGAACAGTTTTCTCGAGTTTATAATAATACATATATATATAACAATACTAATTCCAATATCCCCGTTCACCATAATAATTCCCATAAAAATAAATGCAGGAAAATAGGTGTCCACCAGTACATCAATCAACCGTTGCAAGATGTTGGCAGACATTTTTGACATTTCTTCTGTTTGTATCAACTTCCATGGAATCCGTTTTCAATTTTGGTGTTCTCTTTGAGATCAGTAGAAACTATCTGGAAAGATGAAATAAAAATTATAAACACATGCATGTAAATATTGAAATTATAGGAAAGAACTGCTTAGGAAATTATTTATCAAAGAAAGCGGATTGCCACAGAAGTAGTTTAGTTAAATTTTCTATCAATATTAACCGATAGTTTTGTAATACAATGAAAACAGATGATTTATGTTTTAATGAGTTTAATAATAGTTGACCATTTCATCATTAGACTTTCTGATATTTTTGAGAAAGCCAAAAATTACTGAATTCTTCATTTCAAATTCGAAATGTGATTTGAGTAGTACATTTTAGCCATTGTAACATTAGAATACAATTCCTCGTAACTAACGAAAGAATAATACTATAGGTTACTGCAGTAAACCATTGCATTTACTGCAGTAAAACATATTGCATGCCTGGCATATACAGCTACAGAAAAACCAGTTTCCCCTGAGAAAACTGGTTTTTCTGTAGCAGTGTGCGTATCTCTTTCAGTGTAAGTTGTGTATGCTTAAGAAATTGTCCTATTCAAGAGCATTATATAGTTCCTTCTACTTTTGTTTTAGTTCTTATTCAGAATTATTGATTTCTTATTCATGTAGACTGCATTGTGTCATATGTGAACCACATTTCGCTTGTAAGTTCCATTTCTGGAATAGCCTAGAATGTTTTCCATGTCTGGTACACTATACACTTGGTGCACTTTATCACGCCACAGGCTGCTCGGACGTTCTCCCATGCGAAGAAAATAAAGCTTAAATTTCTTTTAGTTTAGTTACTGGATTCTATTCCGCTATGAAATAAGGCACGAACGTCATAACATATCGCGTGTTATCGTTTACTATGAATGTACGGTATTTGTAACAAATAAATATCTTCTGTATTGTGATAATTTCTTTTCGTCTTTCTGCTATTTATATTTCAGTTTCCAAAGTAATTAGTGATATATGTTTATTTCCCTTGTATGTCGTTTATATAATTTCTATTTTTGTACTCTTGTGAAGGTCACACTCTGGTACTTCCTGTTGAAACGGGATACGTTATTACTAATGAAATAAATGTGAACTATTCATGTTCATTGCATTTTCTTTGCCATAGAAAGATGTACCATCACATTATGAAATATTGAGGAAAGGGATTTTGCCCATTAAGAATCACAGACACGAGTATCGTCAAACACTCTAAAGACAGGTAGTCGTTAGACAGGTAGTCGTATGAACAATGGAGAAATACCTTGCAGTATTTATTCCTGTTTCTGCGTTATGAGTTCAAATGTCGCTGAGGTCACCTTTTCCTTTTATCTTTCTGGGGTCGATGAATGAATAGCCTAGGGTGATGGAGTGGTGCACTTATTTAAGCGTCAGAATGGTGCACTCATTTAAGCGTCGGAATGGTGCACAACAATATGAAATCAAATGACTAAAATATTCCGTGTGTATTTTTATCGCGTGTGCATTTGTTAGACCCTATTATGAACAAATTCTACACTCACTAATATACTCAGAAGGTCATAATCGAGAAAATGAACCATTCGACCATTAAACCAACGAGAAATCCTGAACACCAGAGCTGTGAAACCTTTGTTCTTTTTTTTATTCCTAATCTCAAAATTTTTCTGATTTCAATAATCTTAAAAATAAATAAAGAAATACAAAAACATAACCAGAGTAATAATAACTTAATTTCTGATTTAGGCAAAAGACCAGTAATTTTGAGAAGAACAAAATTGATAACATTGATTGACTGGTACTTTGTTTTATCGGCTCTAGAAAAGAAAAAATGCAAAGCTGGCACTGGTACACAGAAAGCATCGGATGAATTACAAGGTATTTCCACCGACGTTCTAATGATTTTGCCGGCTCATCACCTAACACAACAACAGCAAAATGAAATGAATGATAAGCTTATTATACAACAAGCTTAGTAATCAAAAATCGTAAATCAAATATTACGAGCTAATTCGCTTAAATATTACATGCCCGACGGAATAGACAGAAAGAAGTATAGATTCTTTCTTCCTGTTCCTTTTCTAGTTTTTCATCCATTAACTCTTACATACACTTTATAAAGATCTCTCGAAATTCTATATGCATCCCAGTTTCCTAATATGATAATGAGAGAGTGCTTTTATGTATTTGTATATATATATTTACCCAAAATCACAGAGTAGGAGTAGGACAGAGTAGGAGAAAGAGTAGTATAAGTGAAGGGAGAGGAGAGAAAATAGTAATTCAGTGAAGGAGAAGTAGTGAGAGTGATAGCCCTGACTGAGAGAGAGCGAGAGAAAGTAATAGCAATGAGAGAAAGGAAGTGGCAAATTGCGTGTCGTGTATCTTCTATTTTTCTCCTTCACAACACATGGAGGAGAAAGGAAGGGGTGATAGATGAATATCGAAGGAAGAGGTGAAAAAAATTAGCGTTTCAACTGTGTGTGAGTATATGTGGGTATATGTAAAAGGGAGGTATGTGAGTATGTGCGTGTGTGTGCGTGTACGTTTGTGCGTGTGTGCGTGTGTGCGTGTGTGTGTGTGTGTACGTTTGTGTGTGTGTGTGTGTGTGTGTCTGTGTATGTGCAATGGAAATAGGATGATGAACGTTCAACGCTGAAAAGAAAAATCAAACAGCATTTCAACACTGTTCGAGTATATGTGTGCACGTACAAGGGAAGTATGAGTATGCTTGTATCTGTGATTATTAATTACCTTATTTAATCCCTTATTTATAAATAAAATACTACAATTAGCTGTCATTTTTGACGGCACAGGGTCAGCTAGTGTAATTTATAAAACAACGCTCCATATTTATAAAGATTTGAATTGTTCATACAGTGACAATAAAATGAAACTTAAATATCCTTTCCTCGGTCCTTGCTTAGCCCTTCCTAAACTGCTTCAAATGTCTCTTTTATACAGCTTCTTCAACTGAATAATGAATGTCTATCTTTTATACAGCTTCTTCAACTGAATAATGTTTGAGCTTTGTTTTCTCGCCACATTCAAACTAGTTCGCATATATGCCCCGCAGATAGAAACACTTGTTGTACGAACATAAACTTACTTTCGATTAACCTTTCCACGTAAATCATAAACCTACATCTTTGTTGGGCTAGTTTATTCGTTTCAGTCATTTGTTTCAGTCAAAAGACTGTGGCCATGCTGGGGTAACGCGTTGTCGGAGTTTTAGACGACTGAATCGACTGCAGTACTTATTTTTTGTTAAGCCTGGTACTTATTCTATCGGTCTCTTTGTCGAACCGCTAATTTGCGGGGACGTAAACACAGCAACACCGGTTATCAAGCGGCGGTAGGGTTACAAATACAGACAAACACACACACACACGCAAACACACAAATATACATACACACACATATATATACGTATGCGTGCATGCATGCATGTATGTATGTATGTATGTATGCATGTATGTATGTATGTATGTATGTATGTATTATGTATGTATGTATACGACGGGCTTCTTTTAGCTTCCGTCTACCAAATTCACTCACAATGTTTTGGTCGCCCCGAAGCTATAATAGATGATACTTGCCCACGGTGCGATGCAGAGGGACTGAACCCAGAACCATGTGGTTGGGAAGCAGGCTTTTTACCACATAGCTGTATTAATTTCTACAACATTTATGGAATTCAGTGTTTGTTACTTAAAAAGAAAACATTGTGTTGATATGTGTTTTCGATAGCCTACATTTTTAACAATTCTTATGATTCCATTTTTGTAGCATGCAAAGTGGCTTAGGGTGCAAATATTTCAACATTCCTTCACACAGTTATTCCAGTATCAATGCAATTGATCATTGCAGAGTGCATAGTGTTTCAAATTCCAGAAATGCTTAGCGTTTCCCAGAGCTGTAAAGCTCCTTGCTATCTGTTATATATTATTTTATATATTTACATCAGATATTTCGGTCTATTATCCCACCCAAAAATATATTTTCATATATTCCTTAATATACGTATTATCTATCATCACATGTACTTGAGTGTTTATTTTACAATTTTCAAACAACATAATCTCTTTTCTGTTCTAGTTTAATAAAACTTTATCTATGTCATTAACCGTTTAATTTTTCTCATTTTTATTGCAAAAATCTCCAAAAGGTACCGCAAATTCTTACCAGAAAAAAAAAAATATTTGTGGTTTGCTAGTAATAAAATTTCAATATATTTTTATACCGCGCGTAAACCCAAGCTATTGCAATACCTGGGGACCAGGTCCTGCAGTAACCTGGGATTCATAGGTACTTATGCTATCGTACCTCTTTTTGTCGAACTGCTATCTTACGGAAACCTAAACAAACGCTCACCGGTTGCCAAACACAAACACAAAAGTAAAAATATATACACACACATGCATATGACACATAATATGTGTGTGTGCGTGTGTGTGTGTGTAAGTGCGCGGGCGTGTGTATGTTAAAAACATATAATAAATGCACAAACAAACAGAAAACACACGCAGATGTTATCGGCCAGAGGGTCACGCGCAATTTCGCGCCTGCAGCAATAATATTAATCCACTTCTGGTGACTTCGGCCGCATGAGGCTGCCGGGAAATGGCAAGCCAACGAACAAGGGACCAAACATGATAAGAAGTGATTAAACAAACAAGAAGTAAATATGCAAAACAGAAACTGGAGATACGAACATGAATAAATGTGATTCAAGATGTGACCATTTGTGGACGGACGAGGGACAAAGATGATAACAAGCAAGACGAAATGTGAACATACGAAAAAACTGAAATAAATAAACAGAATACGGCCTTAGGGAGCTGCAGAGGTCGAAAATATGGTTAACGCCACGAGGAATATCCTAAAATATTAGAAACAAAAGGACAACAGATAGACAGCGAGACTTCGGTATCTCCTGCAAGTCTTCTGGACGGTCTCCCTGTTTACGTTGATAAATGCCGCAATAATCCTTGCCTTCAGTTCAACTTTGGTATTACAAGAAGTTTTGTTGGTCTCCCGCTCAATTGCGCTCCACGCGTAATAATCAAAGGGGCTGTAGTCTGGGGAGTTAGGTAGCCAGATGTTAGGTATAGTGTGGTCGCAGAAATTTTCTGACAGCCATCACTGGGTTCTCCTGCTCGTGTGGCATGGTGCAGAATCCTGTTGCCAGACATAGGGTCTTCCAGCCGCCACCCTCTTGACCCAAGGAAGCACTACCTCCTCCAGGCACTGGATGTAGGCCTCCGTGTTGTATTTGAAGCTGTGTGAGAAGATGAATGGAGACATAACGTCGCCATCCCTAGTGATCACTTCAAACACCATGATGTTGACTGGATGCTTGATTTTTATCACTCTCGGTACATGTCCTCAGATTTCACTGTCCTCAGATTGACACCCAAACACTCTGAAATGTTCGTATTGGAACTTCCGGCGCGAATGCTAAGCAGTACAGCATGTCGTTTCCAAATTTCTGGTAGAGTGAATTGCGTGATGGTGCTGTTTTTCTCACAGACAGTGCTTAACTGACCCTACTATACTGTGTAGCCGACAAAATGAAAAACAAACAATGCGCGTACGCGAAATTAAAACTATAAAATGGCGACAATTTACCCATCGCACCCTGTACATACATGCATACATATATATTTGCACAACGAATTGCCACATAGTTGTCGTCTAGCAAATTCACTCGCAAGTCATTGGTCGACTGGGAGTAGCAGTAGAAGACATTTGCCCAAGGGACCGCAGAGCGACACTGAACCCGAAACTACATGCTTGTAAAGCGAGCTTCTTAACAACACAACCATACCGCATCCTAAAAAACTATGCATGATTTCCTCTTCTTCTGACCTCTATAATCATTTTCAGTCCCTTCTTGGATTATTCCAGCATCACTGATTGTATTTTTTCTTTTTTGCTTCCTAATATTAGCCAACTTACTTTAACATTTTCAGTATATCCTTTCAGTCTTTATATGTCCATATTTTATAAATTCTCATCCGTCCACGGAAGTATGCATACGATTCTTTCATTCCTTTATTCTTTTATTCTTTTACTTGTTTCAGTGCTTCCCTGGGTCAAGAGGGTGGCTGCTGGAAGACTCTATGTCTGGCAACAGGATTTTGCATCATGCCACACGAGCAGGAGAACCCAGTGATGGCTGTCAGAAAATTTCTGTGACCACACTATACCTAACATCTGGCTACCTAACTCCCCAGACCACAGCCCCCTTGATTATTATGTGTGGAGCGCAATTGGGCGGGAGCACCACCTTAAGGGGTTATAGTCGAATGAATCGACCCCAGGACTTATTCTTTGTGAGCTTAGTACTTATTCTATCGGTCACTTGTGCCGAGCCGCGAAGTTACGGAAGACGTAAACACACTAATATCGGTTGTCAAGCGATGTTGTGGTGGGGAGACAACCACAGAAACAAACACAAATATATATATATATGTATGTATATATATATATATATATATAT
>NC_068998.1:35431037-35434775 GCF_001194135.2 Octopus bimaculoides
ACAACACAGCCACGCCTCTGCCTATGTATAACTATTTTTTTTTAAGGTCCAAGGATGGTGGTGTGACTAAAAAGCTCGATTTGCAACCATGTTATTTCGGGTTCAGTTCCACCTCGGACGAGTGTCTTGTACTATAACTCGTGCCGACGAATGCCTTGTGAGAGAATTTGGTAGATGGAAATTGTATGGAAGCCTATCAAATGTTTTGTATGCGTATGCGAGTATGTGTGTGTGTGTGTGCGTGTGTGTGTATGTGTGTGTGTTTGCGTGACTGTACGTAAGTGTATGTGTGTGTATATCTTTGTGTTTGTTTTGTCCTTCACCACCGGTCGACAACCAGTGCTGGTTTGTTTACATACCTGCAACTTATAACCTAGCGTTTCGGCAAAAGGAAATTGATAGAACAATTAAGTACAAAAATTTAAAAAATAAAAACTGGGGTCAATTTTTTTAACAAAACCCTCAAAGGCGGTGCCCCAGCACGGATGCATTCCAATGCCTGAAAGAAATAAAAGATAGCAGATAAAAGATAGAATATTTTACTTTTTGTAGGTATTTTACAATCCCTTCGTGATCTTGAACTAACTACATATATTTTTGTGCATAATTTACGTTATACAATAATTTAAATACTTTTAAGAATGGCAGATATGCTTCGCCGTTATTGTTTTCTTCGTTCACTATTTTCAAACTTTATGTTTGTTATTCATTTTTGAAAATGTTCTTGGATTCTTTTGTTATCGTTCTTTTATATTTAAAATTATTGCAATCGTTAACATTCCTGTAATCGCTTTCATATGCTACAAAACTGACTCTTGATATTATTTACTAACAGTCAGCTCAGTGTCGATATTGAAATTCCCACAAGTGAACATAAGGTTTTGAATTGCTTTTACAAACATATCTTTAAGTATATCAACATTTCATCTAAGGCTTCTGCAAATACGATTCCCGTTTACATTCTTCTTTAATAGAAATTTCTATTGTAACACATTCAAACAAGTTATCAGAATACGATGTCGTGTCTTCTACCATCGTGTAATTGGTGCCTTTTTATAGCCGCATATAGCACCATAATGTTTTCATTCTAACTCTTCATCTTTCAATAAAGCATTTCATATCCATTTAGCCATTCAATCTAACACACACTATTTTTCAGAGCAGATACACCACTCACAGGGCCGATATACATCATTTTCAGAAGTAATATAGCTAGTCCCAGAAATGAATTGCAAGTGCATAAGGACGTTAAAGAATGCTGAAAAAAATTGGATCCATAATTCTTGCGAATTACTAGTTGTGTTTTATATTAAATTATTGTCTTGTTTTAAGGCTAAAAGCATTTCTGGTCTATGGCTTTTTAGAGAATTAGTCAGCATGTTAGAAGCAAGAGATAAATATCTCTCATATTATATACTACTAGCTTTAAAAAGAAGGCATAGCGTGGTCCTTGATATGTAATGTTTGAGTAAAACACGGTATGGTGGCGACAGGGAAGCTTTTGGTGATAGATTAGAATTAATTTGGTGTTAAACAACAACCACAAAAAACAATAAATAACAACAACAACAAAAATAGCAACAACAATAACAACGTCAACGGCGTATAACTCAGCTTGGTAGCTACTCTAAGTATTTTATCAATTTCGTAGCTACTTAAAGTAATTGTAATATTTTTGTCTGATATCTTTCAGTAGTTCACTGTTTGTGCCTGATGCAGATAGCTAGAGATAATATTTATACAAGTACACACATACACACGCGTGCACGCATAGATATTCACTCTCAAATACGTGCGCGTACATAGACGAACACACACACATATATATATATATATAAATAAATATATATATATAAATATATATATATATATATATATATATATATATATATATATATATGTATCTTCACATATATTACAAGCATAGGATAGAACATACGATAGTATGAATTTTATTGCAGTTATCATTTACCTGCAGCGAAGTGCAACAGATATCGATTGAAATGAGGTGACACAACTAGCTGTATCCTGTTTCTCGAAAAATTACTGAAAGACTCTGGGAAAATATCGGACAATTGGGCATATCGTTAGAGGCAAAGTAAATAATGAAATTCCCAAACTTTCAGCAACAACTTAATATTATATAATCAGTCCTGATTTCAAAGTGCTTCTCGTGTCAGGTTCCGAACCCTAGATAATAAGTAAAATTACCTCTTCACTGACACTGTTGCAAGTCTCTTCTGACCCGGAACATTAACGCATGCGAAAGTAGCAGAGTAAACTACATTACTATCTCCACCCAAAATAGGATACTGGATCTTGCAGCACTGGCCCTCTGGTATATTATTCAAATGTTCATGTAATTTGCGAATGGATGGTCAACCATGATTAATTGACAAACTACCCCAAAACCAAGTTTTGTGATGAACTGGGAAGAAAGTCTTATTTATCTGGGGGAAACAGCTCTCTAACACATGACAAGTCGATAAAAATATTTAATTAACAGAGCGCTCGGCCAGTGGTCAAGTTCGATGATATTTTAACTATTTCTTAAAGCTTATGAGCACGAATGCACCCGAGTTACAGGAGGAAGAAATCTTGGTGTATAAGCTAGAAAAATTCCAAATACTGACCGAGAACACCGTTAGACTTTCAGAATCTAGGAGAGTAGTTGCATGTTTAACAAACATAAATGAGACATGCTGGAGACATAATATGCGGCAAACAGAAGCAAGCGATTAAAGAAATTGGATTCTTTGGAAGTAGAAGAAAGAAAAATTTTCTTCTAAACTTTGATCATGTTCAGAAAGAGTCATCGTTTTGCAGTTACATCGTCAGAAAGGAGAAAGCTTAACAGCCATACTGGTTTATTCAACATCGATTATGAAGGTGTATGAAGAAATGGAGAAAGCAATAGACAATAATAAATCCATGGGAGATTGTAATCCTGAACAATGGGAAATTGAAAACAAAAGTAGTAAAGACCAGATATGATAAAGGGCAATTCTTGACAGATTTTGCTGATAGATAAAACTTAGTAAGTATAAACACTTCGCTTGAGAAAGAAGGAATAAGCATTGGACGTGGTAAAGTCCAAAAGGTCAAGCAGAGATCAGAAAGGTTTTATCTTAACTTGTACAAACAGCGTTGGCCGGGACTATGGAGTTACTGAAAGAGTAGATATTATCTTATTATCTTATATTATTTTGAGTTTCTTTACCAAGGCGCAGGTGTGGCTATGCGGTTAGAAACTTGCTGCCTAACCATATTGTTCCAGATCCAATCCCATAGCGTGGCACTTTAGGCAAATGTTTTTGTTAAGCCTGGACCGACTGAAGCCTTGTGGGTGGATTTGCTAGACGAAAACTGGAAGAAGTCCGGTGTATGTATATGAATATGTATGTATGCATATATATATATATATATATATATATATTAAATATATACTTTTATAAAACAAATTTTACAAAATATATAGTATCTGTTAACAGTCTTAGCCAAAAACTCACAGTTGAGTTTTTGTATATATATATGTATACATGCCTCTTAAAGGATAGAGCTCAAAATCAATGCATTGAATCAGTGTATCTAAGTATAGGTATATGTGTGTGTGGGTGTAGGTGTGGGCATGTGGGCGGTGGTGTGCGGTGCGTGGGCGTGGGCGGGTATAATTAATGAATTAATTAATACACTATCGTTATAGGAAGATCCGATAGGAAATATTGATGTACATGGGGG
>NC_068998.1:35435596-35445596 GCF_001194135.2 Octopus bimaculoides
TTTCACACTCAGAACTTAGAAAAAAAACATGTTTTTTGATATCAGTAAAATCTTCGATTGGATCAGATTAAGTTGCCTGCTCTTTGGCTTCATTCTTCTCTCATCACTCACTATTTCAACACTTGGTATCTTCAGAATCTTTCCTCTCAACTCTGATATGAACAAATATTTACATTCTAACGTGTTATTGGGCACTTTACTTTAAATTGTTTGTCCCTTCCAGTTTTTAAAAATTATGTGTGTGCGTGTGTGTGTGTGTGTGTGTGCGTGTGTGCGTGTGTTTGTGCGTGTGTGTGTGTGCGAGAGTGTGTAATATATAAAAGCATTTTCGCAGATACACAGATACAAACATACATGCCACACGCAAGCGCGCACACGCACGTACATACATGCATAAACGTTAAAGTCTTTTCATGGTGGCTCCTAATCAAAAGGTTCTTTCTCTTGTAGAGGAAACCAACCGTTACTCCACAACGATCTTTCTCGACGAAGGCGTCTTCTCACGCATAACGCGTAAGTTCTTTTTTCCTATCGTTACTACGCAGCCCTTTGCACCTAAAGGCTTGCTGGAAGGATTTCAAACAACGTCAGCCTCATATCCAAACATAGCCAAAACTTCCACCATGTCTATGCTTCTTTTATTTTCCCGCAGACACCAGTTTGAAGAGAAATATCAACAACTTCCTTCTGACCGAACTCAAAGCATGTGTGAATGCTATGGACACGACTCTTTCGTCCAGAATAAACAGTAAAAAAAATAATAGAAAGAATATCTTTGTACTTCACGTCATATATTAATCCTATCAACGACATTAAAAACTACTTATTGCACATATGAATACATATATCAAAACATATCAATTTAAATTGCTCATATCACTACACACTGCATTCATCAGTATAAGTCGCACATATCAATATATACTGCACATATTAATACGTATAGCATTTAATATACGTATCACAATATAAAGCGGCGAGATGGCAGAATCGTTAACACGTCGGGCGAAATGCTTCGCCGTATTTCGTTCGTGTCCACGTTCTGAGTTGAAATTCCGTCGAGGTCGACTTTGCCTTTCAATTTTCCGGGGTCGATAAAATAAGTACCAGTTGTGTACTGGAGTTGATGTAACCAACTTACTCCCTCCTCCGAAATTGCTGGTCTTGTACCAAACTTTGAAATCAACATATAAATCAGAAAATATTGCACATAACAATTCATATAAGCACACGGCATTACAATCTCATTTCTCTCAAACAATACTCGATAAAACCCATACAACTGTTTCCAATGCTCTTCAATCTCTGCGGATTTCTCATAGAAACACCATATTCAAAACAGCGGAATGCAGCACAATGGCTAGTAACTCTCTGCTGTGACAGAAGCTATCTAACTCTAAATAGTTTAGGCCCACATGAGAATGCTGTTGACCCTTCAGTGACGCAGCAGTTCCTACACAAACAAATATTTGGGATCGTATTCTGAACGAAGATAATCATACTGATTAACAAGGATTCGCTCATCAAAACATTTCTATGACAAATTCTCTTACGTTCTCTGTGCTTCTTCTATCTAATTTCACTCCTACTACAACGACTTTTACTCTTCTGAACTAAACAGCTGCAAAATTATACTTACACAAATCTGTCTGATTACCTTTTTCCTAACTCTTCTTAAACTGATGGAATTACAATTGTCTGGAATTCCCTTTCTGCTACAGATATTTAAGCTACAGATATTTTCAGTAATTCATTATTTAATCAGAGTAAAACACGAGACAAACGTTCACAAACCCTTATAAGTTAGTTTTCCGCGATAAAGGGAAAAACCTGACGTTTTAGGCTGAGATTTTTTTCATCAGAGAATATGTATTCTATTAGCGTATCCTATATATAGCAGCTACATGATGCGGTGATACGCTTACTGATGATGAACTGTGTATCACGATTTCGTTTCTTGTTTGGACATCCTTGCAACATTCTTCCACACTCATCATCATCATAAACCCCGTCACATTACTGCTCCGTGTCCTAGGGCTCATGGGACCGGCTACTGCTTTCTATAACGTATAAGTGACTGAGATCCCAACATACCCCTGAACGGGAAGCCAGACTGTTGCAGGATTACTCATTTTATAGCTGAATGAACTAGAACAACATGAAATGGAGTGTCTTGCTCAGGAACTCAAGACAATCTTGTAAGCAACAAACACCCCAACCACTTGGCCACATGCCTTCTCTTCAACACTATCCACTGGGAAAATATGAACAACGTAACTTGTATGTCTTTTATGTGAAGTAGCCCTCCCAGTCTCCTCAGAAAAAGCAGCGCAAAGCCGTCTGTTATGTACTACTCACTTGTATCCATGGTTAAAACATTTAACTCACAAGTTTCTTAAATGTAACTTCTAGTAAATCATACACACATATCCTGACTGCTGTCAACAAAGACCATACGGTAACCTTGTCATATTGCAGTCATAGTTTGGAGTTCAATTCTTCCCTTAGATATAAGCATAAAATGTTTGGAGTTTCAGTGTTTTCATTTTTAAGCCCAAGCTTCAAATGACAATGGACATTATTGCCAACCCTCTGACATTAGGATGCACAAGTTTTCAATATTATCATGGTACGCCAGGATTCATTCATTCGACCACGCACATTTTATTAAATTTAAATATCAGTGCAACTTCTGTTACTCTTAAAGTAATCTTTTGTCTAATTGTGAAAGCGGCGAGTTGACAGGATCGTTAGCAACGCTGGAAAAATTGCTTGGCGGCGTTTCGTCCATCTTTACGTTCTGAGTTGAAATTCCGCCGAGGTCGACTATGCTTTTCATCCTTTCAGGGTCGATAAACTAAGTACTAGTTGAGTACATTGGGCAATGTAATTGACTTACTCCCTCCCATCAAAATTGCTGGCCTTGTGTCAAAATTTGAAATCAATCTTTTGTCTAAGTGGACTGAGACAACAATCTGATTTCATTTTTTCTCTAGAACTGCTTGCTACACAACGAGCTGTCGGAGAAGCCTCAACATTGTCGCTCGGACCTTCTAGAAATAGCAATCAATTCTCCCTCAAATCATTTCTTTCTGTCATCTAAAAAGAAAATGAATGGCTGAATAATACTGCATAGACTGTGTGGAAAATGCCAGGGATAATCATGGACGAAATATTTGTGGTCATAGATAGTATGTTGAGTTAAAAGTTTTGTAATATTTGCTTTGCTCATCAAGTTACAACACAAGCAGCCGAGCATATAAAGTAGCAGCCATGGTGTTGTACCGTCTGAAGCCACCTTTCCACCAGTTTTTTTTTATCCCACTCTGATGTCAGTTCTTGTTCTACGTGGAAAAGAATTCCTTCACAGAAGCTTCCACTACTTCTTGGTTGATGAAGCGTCGTGAGATTTGGGTTATAGATCGGAAGAAGTAATAATCCGACGGAGTTAAGTCCGGACTATATGTTGAGTGTGGCATCAATTCGTTTCCCTCAAGTATCTGGAATCTACTTCGGGTCATTCGAGCAGTAGGAGTTCTTACATTGTCTTACTGAAGAAAGCTCGCTTTCTGTCAACCAATACCGGGTATTTTTGCCCCACACTGGAATACATCCGCTCCAGCTATTTGGAGTACAGGTTTGCATCGATGTTTCGACCGTCCGGAACGAACTCGTAATGAATTATCTCCTCATAATTCCACCAAACGCAAAGCATCATCTTGCGTTTTGAAACGCCCATGTTTGGCGGTCGGCTCCAGAAATTGACCTCTGATTAACCACTCCTTATTCACGTTAGGATTGCGAGAAAATTTCTCCTACGGATCCATGAAATAAAGTATCAATCAAATACTAAGGTAGATTTAATTGGTTGCTGATTTATGCCAACATTTAAGAAGCTAGTGCAAATCTTTCGTCACACTACCAAGGGTGGGAAAGCGAAGACTTTGGAGTGATGTATATCTCGGAGTAGATTGTTGTCTCATCAATATTATCCACCTGTAATAATCTTTTCTACTATAGAGACAAGGACTGATATTTTGGGAGATGGGATTGCCGATTATGTAGACTCCAGTTCTCAATAGGTACTTATTTCATAGACCAATAGAATGAAAGGCAAAGTCGACTTAGGCGGAGTTTCAACTCAGAACGTTCAGATGAACGAAATACCGCTAAGCATTTTTTCCGACGCGCTAATGACTCTGCCAGCTCGCCGCCTCGTAACATTCTATAATACTGGTTTCAAATTATGGCACAGAACCCAAAATTTTTGAAGTAGGAGTTATTCGATTACACTCCGAAAGGATGAAAGGCAAAGTCGACCTCGGCAGAATTGAGCACTGAACGCTGAGACGGACGAAATGCCGCTAAACATTTTATCTGGCTTGCTAAAGATTCTTCCATCTCGCTGCCTTATAACATTCTATAATGCTGACAGCAAAATACGCGCGTGCACGCACGCACACACACACACACACACACACACACACACACACACACACACACGTACACCTACATATATCCATTCTCCCTTTCTTCATTTCTTGTTCACTCCCCCTCTCTCTAAATCTAGGTCTGCACTAAACGGTATAACGCATAAAGAAGAACAGTTATTTTTACTCTGTGCAGATAGAAGTTCATTTCACCCCTGGTACTAGAATTCTCTCCACATCTGACCACAGTAGAAAAAAGTGATGTTTTCAGGGAGAAGCAGCTCACATAAAATGACTTCCTTCTAATTGTTGTTGTTTAGCCCCATCTCAGACCTGATCGAGTGAACCTATGAACAAAGGCTTCCCAGCCGTGGCCGCTCTGTCTCAGGACTACATTATCCAACGTCTCCCTTTTTTTAAGATGGTAGGATGTGAGATGAAGACTTGGCTGCAATTTCTAGCAGATTTAGCAGTTATGTAGTGGCTGCTTTGTTCAACATAAATATTGAATGAATAAACAGTTATGTGAATAAAAAGATGTGAATGTTTTAGCAATGATGATCAGGAAACGAGAACTAAATGTTTTCCTTTAGTTTATACAATACATAGTTATATGAAGAAAAAAAAATCAACCACATGATGTTCAAGTTCATTTCAAATTCATATTTTCTATTAATACTAGCTATATACTTACCTCGGCGAAATATTTTCTCAAATAATTTGCATAATTCTCTCCGAAAGCGGATATTTAAAAGTCCATAAATGAATGGGTTGGCAACGCAGCTCATGAAGTATGAACGAATTGCTATTTCGTATGGAACATAACTTTTGCTTTCTGGAGAAACTCCCTGTCTATGAACAATTGTCCACAAGGTTGCAATATAATGAGGCAAATAGCTGATAATCCAGACTAAAGAAACGATAAAAAATACTATATTTGTTTTTTTAATTAACTTTTCTTTTTCTTTAAATGCTTCGTTAAGTTGATCAATCTTATATGGTTTCATTGTAACGTGATGCACACTAACGTTATCCTGAGCATCGTTAACTTCTTCCTCTGAAGGGTCTCTTGGACCTTCATTTATTTTCTGTAATTCTTTCATCCTTCTCTTCTTATATCTCCAAACACACAGCCCAATACGGTAATACAGTACCATGAGAATGTTAAAAACTAAGAGATTCAAACTTAGCAATGTGCAATAATAATATAGAGGGTAGACTTCATGAATATTGTCCTCATCATATGAACAAATTTCAACAGTAATTCCGTACATGCCAGTCCATATCGTTCTTTTGCCGAAAACCCAAACTGCCGGTATGGATAACAAGAAGGAGATTAAAAACATAAATGGCATCATTTTCAGTGCCAGGCGGCGAGATATATGTTTGCGAAAAGGTTGGCACACTCGCAAATATCTTTCTACTACTATACAGAAGATAATTTCTGAGGCATATATTGTTCCTATAGCGAAACTAAAATTTTCCAAATGACACAGGAATTCACTATAAAAGGTCATCGAGTAACGTAGAGAAATAATGTCAACAGGCATATATATTGTACAGCATACTAAATCACATATGCCAAGAGCTGCCACAAAAAAATTTGTTGCAGTTTTCCTCATTTTTCGATAAAATATATAAACTACAGCGCTGTTTCCGAGAGTACCTAAGGTCATACATACTGAAATGTAAAGTATTATAGGTACATTTAAAGCTAATTGTTCGTCATTTAACTTTTCTAAAGCATACTCTCTCTTTTCCTTGTCCATGTATTGATGCCAATATGTCAAAGATATATCCACGTCTTCCTTGCTTTCGGCTTTTTCCATGAAATATGCTTTACAAATTTTGAAGAAAACCTTTGGGTTCTCATAGAGTATGATAATATTTTCAGGATTTGTAAAAGATACTGATATATAAATATTGTAGTTCCAAAAATTTAGAATATTCAACTTAAAGGCAACATATTAAACTGATGTAGATTGATTGATATGGCTAAAAGAGAAAAATGCTTGGAATATTATTTATAAATGTGAAAATGTAGATATTTGTAAATGGTGTCGTTAAAATTTAAATCACTGCCAGTTGCTTTGATTTTATGTTTAGAAAATATTTTAACTGTGTAATGAAATATCTATTTACTATTCTAAGGCAACAAATAATCGTTGGATTTCTATTTGTATAATAAGAATTATGTTCCATTCTTGGACTAAAACTTCTGCAAGAAGTTAAAGCATTTATCGAATTATTTGAAATTCGGATGTGACGCCATTGTGACGTTATAATAGTGTTCTTGATAATAACAAAACAATGGCGTAGATGAGACTTATGTGACTATGAGACTTATGTGATAAAAATTTATTCTATGAAGCCAAGTCGAACTGACCAGAAAGATACGAAAGAAAAATAACATGGAAAAATATAAATGCTGGAAACCCCTTGGTACACATACATATTATAACTATTTAATAAGTCGTACGAAGTGCTTTCTGTAAGCACTACAGTTATGATTCTCAAAGTTGTTACAAATGTTATTTTTTTTTTAATCACTGCCGATCTCGCATGATACCTTCTCATGCGAAAACCGTAACTCAAAGACTAGATTTGCTCGTTAGAAATAGAAAACACTTCAGCCCCGATCAGTTGCTGAGCTTCTATAAAACTCAAAATATGAACTAACAAACGTTCAAATTGTATCGACCTCTCATCACCTCGTCGACTTGTTCACATTGCATAGACATATCTGTATTGCACCAACTTCTCGTCAAATGACGAGCAGCTCCACCTCCTCCTTTGGCAATAAAAAAAAACTCTTTGAACGACTCAGATTACACTGAGAAAGGAAAGACACACCGGATTGAGTAATTCTAAAACAAAAAACTACGATAATCATGCGTTTGTGTTTTATTACCAGCATATTACTATACCCAATACATTTAACATACAATTGCCTAGTGCTATAGTGGTATATAAGTATCATGGACATCTGCATAATCGTGTTGTTAAGAAGTCCACAGTGAAATTACATGCTTCTGGATTCAACTTCCTTCTGCGACACCTATAGCATTGATCTGCCACCATAACCTAGAATCAGTCCAAGTCTTGTGAGAAATATGGGATAAAAAGAAACGGTGGTAAGGCTTATAAGGTGAACTCTACTTACTATTGAACGGTAAATATAGACTGTCACGTTTAATACAACCAGCTGGTTCTTGGATGACTTGAGCGGAGTCTATACTGTTGCAAGCAATATGACCTCACGTTAGCTCGCTATATACTCATGCACTGATTCATGCTGCAGCACCCATGATCCCGTGGTTTCTTCAAACACTCATGGTCTCTGAGGCCAAGAGAAGGTGGTGTGTTGTACCATTTATTTTTAAAATTTATCAGTAAAAATAAAGGTTCAGTTCATCGATGAAACAAGTAATACCACTGCTTCTTCAAACGTGTGTTCCTCAGCTTACCCTGTAATGGTGAAATGCTATAATCGTTTCTCATATAGATACAAGACCTGAAATGCTGGAGGGGAGAGCAAGTCAATTACATCGCCCCCAGTACTCAACTAGTACTTATTTTATCGGCCCTAAAAGGGAAGAAAGGTAAAGTCGACCTCGGCGGAATTTGAACTCAAAATATAAAAAGCTGGAAGAAATGTCGCTAGGCATTTTTCCGGTGCAGTAATGATTCTGCCTACTCGCCATCTTAATGACGGATATAATGAGAAGGAAGAGAAATGAGATTGTATATCGCTTAAGTATTTGTTTTTAGGCAGACTTGTCGGAAGTATACGTTTTCAAAAATTTATGCTGACCTTATCTCCGGTACAAAACGAAAGCGACGTACAGAATGTATGCATCTTAAGTCAACATAACACAACTTGATAACAGGCCGCTGATATTAAATAAATCTGTACATTTTCAACACGTTAGCTTGTATATCTGACAGAGGTAGTGGATTAGTTTGCAATAATAAATTATTGCATGGAGTGGAACCTACAATTTCCTATAAAAGTCAGTTTCATGGTCCCAGGAGAAAAAATGGAAAAGGCGTTGCCCCGGAGGATGCGGAGGGAGATGGTACACTGTAACAGCCACTCTGACTCACTGAGCTCGCACTTGCGGACAGCCCTCTCTGCCCCGATAGCGGTGAGTAGGGATATGGTTCGGGGGCCAAGAAAGCTGAAGGTATCCACTGCCACAGGTTCGACAATGAACCTGTCGGAGAGCAAAGTAAATCAGATTGGCTGTTTGTTTCTCTGAGACTGGTCAAGTGATGTAGATATTTCTAATGAGACTCCATTATGGATAGATAATAGATTAAGATTGTTCATCATTGGTTTCCAATCTACGGAGAAATAGTTAAGTTTTCCTACTATGTAAGTAGGTTTTACTTACATACCTGGCATTGCTCGGGATTAAAATGGCAAAGTTTGTATATATGTATATATATATATATATATATATATATATATATTACAGTTATGTTGAAACAGGTGATACGGGAAAGTGCAGCATAGACGACCAAACATTTGTGGGGTAAATGATAGGCTAATTCAACTAAGCGACATGTCATGCGCCTGTTTGGATTATTCCAGTGCCTAATCTGTCATGGAGAATTAGGGTAGGGGCTGTGTGATTTTTGAACGCACTGAAAAACTGTCAGGGAATATACTCTCCTTTGCGGCGGTCGGCGCTGCGTCTAACACAATCCATTGTCTGACGTTTTGACACCCGCTTCGGGTTTGTTGTCCTACATCACTCATAAAGTAAATTTAGAAGAACTGTGGTTGTTCATTAGTGGGTAACAGGGAAGCAATGAGATGATAGGCTTGCCTTTGAACTTTGAACGTCGACATAAATCCATGTTCAATTATCTCCTTAGATGCATCAAACGATGTCATTTAAAATGCAGAGTTGCATTGTCTGATATTGTTCAGAAAATCCTTTGACTGGATGGAAGTGCCTTCCAGAAGATCTGTAAGAGGTTGAAGAGAAGCTGATAGTGCTGGCAATCTTATCTTACCACCTGAGCAACGCGTGCTATTAGTTTCGTTTGGAAATTTTAAAGTTTTGTAGAAACGATAATTTGAGTTTAGCCCACCAATTTGGACAAAATTATCATTTTTATAAGAATGGGATGGATCATATCTGAAAGCAGCTCCAGGAGTTTTGAAGAACGAATTTATATGTAGCTTGTTTCTGAGAATTGTTCTATTGGACCTCTGTCTAATCATTAAAATGTTGTTTTAATGATTCAGTATTAAGTGCTGCAGCATGCCTTTGCTGATCTTGGGAAAGTCTCATCTCCCTACTGTCTTGAGACTCCATTTGATGTGCTGCAGCATGTGTTTGATGATCTTAGGAAAGTATCATAAATATTATAGAAATAAGATGATCTTAGTGTTATCACATTAGAATTAAATGTGAATAAAAGTGAAATAATATATTTGTCACATTAAAATGAAAATTGAAAGAATACCGAACGAATCCCGATGTTATATTGTTTTAATTCAAATGAAAAAAATTACATGTTGACACTCACGGGGTCTGAAACTTTGTAAAATTTGA
>NC_068998.1:35449284-35452473 GCF_001194135.2 Octopus bimaculoides
ATACATATACATATATATACATATGTGTGTGTGCGTGTGTGTGTATGTACATACATTTTGTGGGTGATATTTTCAACCGAGACGTTACAATCGTATCTGATTCTTCAAGTGCCTCAATTCTGTGTATGTATATATATTCAATAGATTGTTGACAGTTTTTAATAGTTTTCTCCAATGTTTTCATGTGCCATTTTCTATCTTTAATTAAACTGTTGTTATCTTTGACGACACGGGTATGCTAGTTATAATATATTTACTGTGTGTCAGCTACAACGCTTTTATTCTCTACATCACTTCTGTTTTGTACCACCACCACTGAAGAGTTGGGAAAGTTTTCAAACGTACTATAGTCTAGGTGATAATCTGGAATTGAACAAAGATTGGGTTTACTTTTTGCTCTGGGCCCCTGAAGTATTAGAAAATTGCAACTCTCTACTTCCACCAGTCTCCTTTGTATGCTTACTTTACTGTAGTTACTTTCATGTTAGATTTTAAGAAGCGTCTGTAATCACTCAAATTGCTAGAAATATCAGCTAAATATTCCATAAATTACATCCTACTGTTTTGAACAAAAAAGCAAAACGAGAAAAGGGGTGCTTTGGAATACTTCTAAAGATGAACCTGGTTGAAACATCTTTAGTTATAGTTTTAATCGTTCAAGGCTGACTAAGGGATAAGCAAACAACATGCTGAATATGACAACAATAACGTTAATAACGATGACAACGTTAACAGTAACAATAGGAGCTGGGGTACAGAAATAGACTGTACTTCAGTAGAACAAGTAGACAACAGTAAAGAAAGAAAGAGAGAGTGAAAGCAATACGTCCATAATTGCATTATATACGACTTATTGCTTCAGTATGGTTCCCTCACGAATGATCCTGATATACTGTATGATTCCGAATTTGCCAGAAGCACGCTGTATATGGATCAATTGATCTGTGGATTGCATCGAATCTTTCATTTTACTGTCGATGAGCATTAAGTCTACTCAATAAAAACTTATTGGGGCAACACAGAGAGAACAACACGATACTCATGTCAACTGGTAAGTAGCAGGAATGTTTTCTTACTAAGTTTTCCGACTTACAATAACCGGGAGTATTTTAGCTCCATCATATTCGATAGCATTTAGTCGGATTTACAACTTCTGACCCTCCGACATATTGCCTTCACTCTTTCCCTCTCTGTCTTTTCTCTTTCTCTCTCTACTACAGTGGCCCCTACACCTCGGCTCGGGCTGACTTCGTACCACCTCCAACCTGTTATTCCCCCTTCACTTGCTCCCCTCCCCCACTACCCTTATTGTGTCCACCATTTCTCTAGTTCGTCGGCCCTCTAGAATTTTCGACCTGCACTTTATTGTTCTTTCCCCTTGCAATCTGCGACGTTCATTGAGGAATGTTAATCACGTGGTCTCACCGTTTTTAGGGGACCTACGAACGTCAATGGACACAACTTTTTTCTTTGGACATCCCTCTCTAGGAAAATAAATAGGTAAGTAAAAAAGCATAAGGCGCATTCATAACTGTGTGGTTAAAAAGCTCGCATTTGTGTAACCACTCGGATTCTGGTTCAGCTCCACTGCGCGTCATCTTGGGCATGTGTCTTCTACTATAGTCCTGATCCAACCAGTTCGGTAAACGAAAACTGTGTGGAAGCCCATTGTATGTGTGTGTGTGTCTTTATATTTGGATTTGCCCTTGCCATCGCTTGACCTCCGGTACTGGTTTGTTTATGTCATCGTAAGTTAATGGTTCGGCCAAAGTGACAGGCTTCGAAAAAAAAATGTACCGGGGTCGATTTCTTTGACTGAACCCTTCATTGGCTGCAGTCCATGACTGAAACAAAGAAAAGATATAGAATAAAAGATAATTATTACAAAATTGGAATGAAAACAACAACCATTTCTGCAGCATTAGGCTAACGAGAAGTAAATCTGTCATTGAAGAGGTCGCTAATATCTTACTCCTGAGTTTTAACGTCTTTTACAATAACCGAGTGTAACAAAGCAATGTAGAGTAAAGTTTCCTAGTGCTAGCACTCATCAGAGCGCAGGTAGTTCATTTGAAACGATGAACTAAGAGCTGTGGTCCAGTTTAATATTCATCAAGTAATTCCTTTTTTATTTTTTTATTACTTACTTGTTTCAGTCATTTGACTGTGGCCATACTGGGGCATTGCCTTGAAGAAATTTTTTTTATCGAATGAATTGAGCCTAGTTTTTTTTTTTTTCGTTTCTTTTAAAGCCTGGTCTATCGGTCTATTTTGTTGAGCCGCTAGTATACGGAGACTTAAACACACCAGCACCGGTTGTCAAGCGGTAATAGGGAACAGATACAGACAGACACACACACACACACACACACACACACACACACACACACACACACGTACACACACACATATAGCGGGATTCTTCCATTTTTCGTCTATCGAATCCAGTTACTAAGTTTTTATTGGTACCGGACTATAAAAGACACTTGCGCAAGGTGTCACGAAGTGGGATTGAACATGGAGTCATATGGCTGCTCGCGCCTTCACTTCTCTACCCCTATATTTACATGGCTTTTTAAAACAAGTTTGAGTAGAGAACGTTATCGTCTTAAGTAATCTGAAATAGTTATATGGGATCGAACCTGAATGGCGGCCTCAATTACCATGGTCATCCATTTTTCTGCATGGTACCCCAATTTATAAGGGAGTTCAAATATGATTTAGTGATTTTCATACATATTTTTGGAAGAAACCATTAGCGACATAGTTGAAATAAAATGGACATCACCGAGATAGAAAATGGATTGAAATTTCAACACGCCCGGAGCATTCCTGTTTTTCTTCATGGGCCTACCAAATCAGAAATAAATATGTATAATTTCTTACGTTAAGACAAACTATAAGATGCGACAAGTTGATGTGATAATTGTACCGTTGTCATGGCTGTGTGATTAAGAAGATAATTTTTCAATCGTGTGCTTTCGGGTACAATCCCACTACGCGGCACCTTAAGTGTCTTCTACTGTAGCCCCGGACCGAGCAATGCCCGGGTGAATTTGGTAGCCGGGAACTGTGTGTAATCACATCGTATGTATGTATATACACACACATATATATATATATATATATATATATATATATATATATACATACGAGGGGATTCCACACAGTTTCCGGCAGATTCCACAG
>NC_068998.1:35452483-35455112 GCF_001194135.2 Octopus bimaculoides
ATATATATATATATATATATATATATATATATATATATATATATATACAGATACACGTGTGTGTGTGTGTGCGCGCGTGCTTCTTTGTTTCCGTGTTTGTTGCACTTCTCACACTGCTTGACAGCCGGAGTTCGTTTGCATATATCTCTGTAAGCGAGGAGTTCGGCAAAAATGACCAATAGCATAAATACGAGTCCTATAAAAGAATGTTTTGGGAGCGATCTGTTCGTTCAAAATAAACCTTCAAGGCAGAGTCTCAGCATGTGGCTGCAGTCCAATGAGTGAAACAAGAAAACTAAAAAAGATAAGGAGACCCTTTCTTTCGTAAAGTGTAATGACAAGATCTTACTGGTAATAATTATTTGACACGACACAGAATGAAAGTAAAATTGACCCCCAGCATAAAGGAACCAAACAAAACACTGTTAGACAGTCAATTAGGAGTGATGCTACAGTTTATTTCTCTGCACCGTCTTATGAAAATATGGTGTCCGTAAATTACCTTTGCAATTTGGGTGTACATAATTGTAAAGATAATTTATGGACATCTATACTGTCTTACAAATAGTTCCAGCGGCGAAAAGCTTCATATTATTTGTATGCTACTCGTTCTAATTTTCACCAGCTCTTGAATCGATGAAAAGCAAACTTAACCTTGGTGGAATTTAAACTCAGGAGTTTATCTTTTACGTGTTTCAGTCAGTGGACGGCGGCCATGCTGGTTCACTGCGTTGAATGACTTAGTTGAATAAATCAACCTCATTGCTTATTTTGGGGCTTGGTATTTATTCGATCGCTTTCATTTTACTGAACTGCTATGTCACAGGGGCGTCAACAAGCCAACACCAGTTGTCAAGTGATGGCAGAGACACACATTCAAGTAAAGGATAAAAGAAATATATTGTGGCAATTAGTTTTTTTTTTTACTCAGAGGGAGTTTCCATTATTCAACTCATTTTGTTATTAGCAATTAATTGGTTCGCAAGCATTGGAAGTTTAAAAATAGGTGACCTAAGCAGTTGTTGAACTTGAACTGAGAATTAGAAAAGTTTATGTTAAACGGAGCATCAAAACAAAAAGAAAAAACATGTTGAAAATTTTGACGTCAAATTTATTCTATGACCTCAATTTTGAGAAATAGAGAAATATACAAAATGCATAGCTTTTTTTTTTTTTTTGTTCTGTCACATTTATTCAATGTCATTGCAACGGGTTGACATTTGAAGTCAGTAGAAAATATGAACAAACTTGGGATTATTGTCAATATTGTACAAACTTGGTATAGAAGCTATGTCATCTCTCCACGCAGTGGGAGTAGCAATGGTTGTATCGGCTGTCAACGAAACTAGCAGAATAAAAGGTAACAAACACCCTTTAGACGGCAGTAGGCACTAAATCGTTTTTTCCTTTGTTGATCTTAAACCAGCAGTTTTGAGGTGGAGAAGGTCGATGTAATCGACCTTTTCCGATTGGTACTTATTTTATCGACTTCGAAAGGATGAAATGCAAAATCGATACTGCCGGAACTCGAACTCAGAACGTAAAACTGGAAGAAATGTCACTAGGCATTTTGTCCAGCGTGTTATCGTTTCTTAATTCTTTATTGCCCACAAGGGGCTAAACATAGAGGGGACAAACAAGGACGGACAAACGGATTAAGTCGATTACATCGACCCCAGTGCGTAACTGGTAGTTAATTTATCGACCCCGGAAGGATGAAAGGCAAAGTTGACCTCGGCGGAATTTGAACTCAGAACGTAACGACAGACGAAATACCGCTAAGCATTTCGCCCGGCGTGCTAACGTTTCTTTAGAAGGCACTTTAGAAGGCACAAATAAAAACAGTAGATGTGTGACGTCAGTGATAGTAGACGTGTGAAATACTTCAAAAGATAGCACCAGCAGCAGATGTGTAAAATGTTTGGTAATAAATGCATCAAATATTCACTAAACAGCAGTAGTGATCATTTAAATGTCCTTCGTCAATCGACAATTAACCAGTCCATTGACCGGTCTGTGTCAGCAGTTGTAGATGAGTAAAATTTCTGATGGTATTGATAATATATGATCTGCGAAACTCACTATCCGATAGATGGCGTTAGGTATCACTGGCCTGTGAGAGGATGTAACCAACTATTTGATAGCTAGCACAGTATTAGTTGATAATGTGTCAAATGCCATGTAGATGGCAGTATCGAAGATAATGCTGTGTATGTCCGATAAATATCGATAATAATAGTAGTAGTAATAGTGATAAGATGATGCGGCGAATGTTCGATAAATGGCAGGAACAATAATCTTTTTAAAGATAGATGGCACTAATGGTAGATATTATGTGATAGTTGGCAGCAGTAGTATATTATCTGAAAAGCGTCCGACAGGTGGCAGTAGCTATAGATAATACATCAACTGTCCAGTAGCTGGCAAAACACAAATCTCAAGATGTCGTATAAGAATGGTGTGTGTGATTAAATGTATGTGTGTGTATGTAATTTTTTTTTGTACACGTGTGCGCGTGTGTATGAGCGTAAAATAATTTCTGGATTTCAATCTGAAGGAGGATGAAATACCATTTTCCAGCTTTTGTACTGAATTGAAATGACCGTTCATATAAATATATATATATATA
>NC_068998.1:35455407-35459528 GCF_001194135.2 Octopus bimaculoides
CTGTTCTGTACCTGTTTTCTTTTTTTTTTTTAACAGAACATATAAAGGAATCGTTAATTCAAACTTTTGGTCCACAATCGAAGAAAAATCAAGCTAAAACCAATTCTATGAAACCAAATCTATGAAAGAACAACCACAGTTCTGTAAAAGATGAATAAGGAATTATAGATCTTTGTATGTAACGAACAGGGAAGTTCGTATTCCAGACGATCTGGAATGCCAAGATTTTTTCCGGTAATGAAGGCTGAACATTTATGAAGTGAAATTTGATGAATTTCGAAAATGTCAAATTTTTATTTTCATGGATTGTTTTTGCAGCAACACGCACCAAAAATGTTATCAAGTAAAATAAAAAGTTCTTTCCGAAAGCGGAGATTGAAAATACCATAAATAAATGGATTGATTGCATTGTTGAAGAAGTAAGAACGAAATGATAGATTGTAAAGAACGTCTCCTGTGGTGCCAAGTGAAGTTCGGAAGTCTTCGACGACAATTTTACATGTGACCATGACCAGATGAGGTAAATAGCTAACAATCCATAGTAATGTAATGAGAAACATAATAACAGTGGTCCTTGATACCCTCACTGAATTTGACTGTCGATGGTCGACTGGACTGCTCATGGGACGAGATATCTTCTGGCGGGACTGCTTGTGCAGCTTCAGGTCATCCTCCACATTGTCACTGCTGGAAGAAATAGCAGCAGACATACGGTCATTGGATGGATGCGTGAAAACTACTTTTTGCATTCTTCCTTGATTCTTCTTCTTCTTATGCCTCCACACATAAATTCCGATGAGAAAGTATAAAGTCATCAAAACCATAAATACAGCAAAACAGGTTACCAGTAGAGAACAGTAGTAGGCTAACGGATATATAGTGTCTTTTAAGCCTTCAGCAATTGAGCATTCTTCACCAATAATTCCACTGATACGTGTTGGGACTCTTTGTTTTCCAAAAACCAAAAATGCTGGTGTCGCTAACAATATTGACGAAAACACCAACACTGCTGACGCAACTTTAGCTGAACGACGCGAAAAATGTCTACCAAGTGGACGACAAACGCGTAAATATCTATCAACGGATATAACAAATATAATTAAAGCTGATGTGATTGTTCCCACAGCCACAATAAAACGTATCAGGCGACATGCTATGTCACTGTGAAAGGTCAAAGGGAATCGTAGACCGACGATTTCAACTGGCATAGAAATTAAACAACTGAGTAAATCACAAGCGCTAAGAACGGCTACAAACAAATTTGTCGCCGTTTTCTCCAATTTGCAGTAATATATGTAAGATACAGCGCTGTTTCCGATTGCTCCAAATAGCATAGAAATACCAACATAAAAAATTACAGGTAAATACGTGTCTGCTTTTTCAGCATTTAGCATTTCTAGGATATTGGCAGAGCCGTTAATACTACTGTTAATTGCCATTTTTATCGTATTCATTGACTTTAGAGAAATGAACTGCTTTTCCAACTTTTGAAGATGGCCTTTGGATTTTCATAGGGTTCTGGGATATTTTCTGAAAAGACAAAAGAAAATTGATTTATAAATATTGCAATTTTAAGAAGAAAGTTTACGTTTCTTATTGGAAGAATTAACAATCGATATCAGACACAGTTGAAGTTGTGATTATTATTATTATTATTAATATTATTATTATTATTATTATTATTATTATTATTATTATTATTATTATTATTATCATTATTATTATTATTAAGGCAATATTCAGAAAATTGATTTAATATTGGACATTTAACCGAGAGATCGGCAGTTCGTGTTCTGCTACGGAAACTACTCTACAAATTCACAACGACCCAAATCAATAAACTTTCATACAAAACTCCCAGCAAAAAAGAGACCCTCTATGTGGCCAATTAACCTGATAGAAGTATCAGCCAAATAATCCTCAAATCACAACCAACCGTCTTTTAAGAAAATGAAGGAAACATTTCGAAAATGTGTTTGATATTCGATACACATTGGATTATATAGTACCAAATACACTATGTGGGAAAAGAAAGACGTGACGATCTGCTCGATCGGCATGACTTTCACATAAATACCAATGCACCTAGCCAAGAAAGAAGATTCTACGAGTTCGCTTGACTGGCTAGAAATAGCAGCCAAATCACCCTCGTACGAAACTTTACTTTCCTTTATTCGCTATTATTTGTTATTTTTATTGGCTCGGAAGAAAGAACTACGCCCATAGCCTTTGCAGACCCTACCTCCAACCCAGACCGTTGAGATTGACATCGTTAATGTTCCTCTTAAAATGTACCGTTGATGATTACGGGAAGGAGAAACAAAAAGGGCAGGGAAAAAATTCCAGAGGGTCAACGTTTAGGGAGGAAGAAGTGGTTAAGTGGTTATTTCAGGGACAGAATGGGGACAAAATATGGGGAACGAAGAAAAAGAGAGCATAATTGTTGGGAAGTATCTGACTTGAGTGATACTAAAGCAGTCAGTTTTGGGGAGCAGAAGCCACACTAGTAATAGTTAAATACCTGCGTGAGTCTGTCAAGTGGTCTTTTAAGGATGGATCAAAGATTTTTCTTTGTGCATTGGCAGCACCGACCCAAATGCAGGATCAGTGCTTAAGTGGGTCTCATTTGAGTTTTGTAAAATGCTTAGAAGTAATTATGGATGAGGTATTGTGTGAATCCGCAGAAGGAAGACAATTCTTTATGATAGTTTTTGCTATGTTGAGGACGTATAATCACTAGAACTTCTTGTTGGTGAGTCCTCCTATTTGAACTTGAGAGACCATATTGCATGTTGTTTTCTTGATATGTTCTGTGATTGTGATTCATTGTTACAGGTCTATCTTTCTCACATCACGAAAGTCATTGAACGTATTATCAGAGGGACACAGATTCCATTCTAAGAAAATTGTGGAGTTGCTAAGTGATACCCAGCAACGATTCTGTCCAGAAACAGCTCCTACAGCATTATGACGGTGAATTTCAGAATTTAAAGAGCAACTCAATCACTCAAACATGGATGCCATACATATCGACTTTACGAAGACTTTCGCTAAAGTTGATCATGGAATATGCTACAAATTATTTGATCACTCCATAGAGGAAGGAAAAAGTAATTGTTACGAATGAGCTATTTTGTGCCCTTCTAGTCATTATTGGGTTGAGAGTGTACAGTTACCAGAAATCCCCAACGTTGGTGAGCCCTTGCATTTGAGGCGACCTTGAGGGATCTAGTAATTGTGTCTCTTTGTTGTTGAAGAATGCAAAATTGGCAAACATTGGCGGTTGCTCTCGAGGTTTCCATATATGGGGTCAGTACTAGTTTGGTATGTTCAATCTAGTTTCTTTGTCGATGACGTGTGCGCATGTGAAGGGTTAAGGAGAAATGGTGGGTGATACCATCTCCATACGTCGTGAGAGCCTTTTTGGAGAATGTGAGATGCTAGCATCTCACAGTTTAGGTAGGTGGCACTGCGAGCTGATCTAGGTGTATACACACCATTTGTCAAAACCTGACAAAACGCAGTGAGTAGCGTGTTCTCCAGTTCGAACGTGCATCAGGCATATTCGGACTCATAATAACCTTACAATTTCACTTATCACTGCTTAGCGCTCACCCGCTATAAACACGTATAATTGATCTGCTGTTAAAAAGACACAAAATATCGGAAGGAGACAAAAATTTGTCTATGTAGCGTCTCTCGTGAACGCCAGATGCATTTCAGCCTTTTGGGAACTTTTTCAATGGCGGATGCTCACAGCAAGCCTCGTGCTCGGACGAAAATTCGTCGCCTCTGATATAGGAAACAATGAACAGAGCGTTCACTGATGTCGGCAGTAGACTTCTGTCTGAAGAATAAATCCAGTATGAGGCGAAGAATTCGCGTCCGAACATGCAGTGCCCTGCGAATAAGGCAAGACCCAGAAATTCTTAATATAGAAAACATGTAGTATTGCTGAAATGATTTGAACTTATACACTGAAATATTTATCGAGGTAAAGAGTAACTATAAGAGGAATTCAGGTGAGTTGATATGGAGATAATGATGCAAATAAACAAATAAACACGTTTGAGCTTGATATACAGAACATTCATACATACACACATACATACATGTATATA
>NC_068998.1:35460090-35462058 GCF_001194135.2 Octopus bimaculoides
ATATATATATATATATATATATATATATATATATATATACAAAGAAAACAAGGACAGGTCATTCGGAGTTTTCTTTCCTCAGTCGAGATCCAGATTATCTTTGCAATTTCGGGTGGTTATTCTCGATATTGCTCCAATCTAGCCAACCCCAAGGAAAAACTAAGCCAACACCAGTTGTTAAGCACAGACTCAAAGACACATACACACCTAGATATATACATAATATTTACGACGGGTTTCTTTCAGTTTCCGTCAACCAAATCCACTTATGAGGCTTTGGTCAGCCTGAGGCTATACTAGAAGACACTTGCCCAAGATGCCACGCAGTGGGACTGAACCCGGTGACATATGGTTGGGAAACAAGCTTCTTATCACACAACCACCCCTGCACCTATACGAAATACAAAATAGAAAAACATTCTACATCTTATGGTGCAGACAATGACCGGTTGTAAATGACAATACGTTGTGCTTTTTCTTTTTAGGTGTAACTAATGCTATCATTATTGTTGTATTTCGAGATGGTAGTTTTTAATTTAAATTTTTTTTTTTTGCCATATAAGCACAAATAGTATATATTTGTTCTTCACTAGTTTATTCTTCTTCTTATTGTATCTTATGTCCATTGCCGGGAAATCCTTTGTCCTTCTATGAAGGAGGGTATGGACTAAACAGAGCAGGAGGATACAGTTGGATGGAAAAGGTCGCTGAAGAGGTCACAGAGGTGTGACGAAAGATTTTCAGACAATGAACATAAGATAAAATAAGAACAATAATAATCGAGTGAAGAACGAATATATATGTAGTGCGTCTGTTTATTTGGCAAGAAAAAAAAGAAAAGAAAAAAAACATCCAGAAAATATGGCAATATCTGTTTGAATGCACGGTATCACAAATTCGTAAACGCAATGCTATTATTATTGGCCTAAATTTCATCGTAACATTCGTATCACTTAATTAATACAATAATTTCAACCAAATTAAACTGATAGCCGCAACAAGCTGCAATTCGGGACTTGCAACTCAGAAACTCTCACAAACAAGCCTGAGTTACAATTAACATGGCTAGAACAAAACAGAGGGAAAATAAAGGAAAAAATAGAGAGAGCTAACAAAATTGCCCTTTTTTAAAAAATTTGTTCGAAAACTACCCACAAATTTAGAAGTAACTGCAGTTGGTTTATTTGACCTTAAATCAAGATAGCAGTCTTCCTTCTCTCTATCTCTATCACTGTTTCTCTTTTGCACTGTCCATCTCTCTCTTTCTCATACATGCATACACAATCTCTCTCACTCTTACTCACTCTGTTACACACACAAACACATACACTCATGCACACTCTCACTCACTCACTCTCACTCACACTTTCACTCTCACACACACACTCACTATCGCACTATCTAACTCTCTCACACACACAAACTCACGCACACACATGTACTAAGTCTATCGCTCTCTTTCACAAAAACACATTCACTGTCTCCCTCACACACACAGACATACACACACACAAACACATACACAAACACAAACACATACACGCACACAAACACGTACACACTCTCGCTTTTTCACACACACTGACTCTCACACACACACTCTTTCCATTTTTCTCTTTCTCTGTCTCCCTGCAAATACGTGTGTGTGTGTGTGTGTGTGTGTGTGTGTGAGAGAGAGAGAGAGAGAGAGAGTGTGTGTGTGTGTGAGTGTGTGTGCGTGTGTGCGTCTGTGTCTGTGTAGAGTAATTACACTAGTTTACGATCAAAGATCATAAATAAATAATCGTTAATTGAAACAATTAAGCCGGGTATTATTGTATCACTATAACTGGGAGAGCAGAATTGTTGAGGCTTACAGATTGAAAAGTGCTGCAATCGCTGGGTGCTCTAAATGGCGGTGATAGCGCTATGGAGGTGATTTGGGGGTGAAATTAATTACCAGAGGAAGGGACCAAAATCGGCTGGTGC
>NC_068998.1:35462604-35463286 GCF_001194135.2 Octopus bimaculoides
ATATATATATATATATATATATATATATATATATATATATATATATATACATATATGTATACATGCATGTTTACATATATAAACACATGTGTATACATAAATACATTTGATATATATATACATATGTGTATATACATATATATATATATAAATATATATACATGTATATATTATATATGTATGTATTAATATACGTATATGTATACATACATATTTATATATACATGTATATATATACATATATATATACATACATATGTATAAATATGAATACACACGCACACTCGAATATATAAATAAGTACACACATGCATGCGTACACACAGACGCACACTCATAAACTCACATTGTGGTAGCATCTGTATACGTAGTTAGTTAATTAAGCTTATGAACGGGAGTTACAAATGCACATAATTACAAAAACACTCATATATGAAGGCGTTATATTGGGTGTATGAGTGTATGTGTGTGTGTGTGTGTGTGTGCATAATATATTATGTAAATCAGTGTATATGCATGTGTTTAGATGTATGTGCGTACCATATATACGTATGTGTATATATAAGCTTATTTTTATATATTTGTGTTTATACATATATGAATATGTATATGTATTAATATGCTTGTATACATACATACATACATACATATATATATATATATATATATATATATATATATA
>NC_068998.1:35464388-35468425 GCF_001194135.2 Octopus bimaculoides
GCTTTCAGGTTAACCTTATAACTAGTCCTAATATTAAATGTAACGTTCACGTTAACAATATCTCTATTACTAAACTTAACCCTATCTCACATCTTATCCTTTAATCCAATTCTATATCTAATCTTAAATCAGACACTAAATTTTGACATCAGAATTAACTAATATTATGGTTAGTCAACTTTACTCCGTAAGGAGCATAAGGCCGGTTTGTCGGTTTCTCGTTCGTCGCAGGATTACTCATTTTTACTAGCATAGTGGACAGAATCAACGTAAAATGAAGTGTTTTGCTCAAAAATACAACGCATCGCCCGGCCCAGGAATCGAAACAACGATCTTACGATTATGAGTCCATTACTCTAACTACTCAGCCATGCACCTCCACAACTAAAATTATGCTTTTTAACTCTAACCCTTAAAGTAGTCTTGTCATTAAAACAAAGTTTAAAGTTGGTTATCACGAACCATAGTATTTACTCTCGATCTAAAACAAACACTAATCTCTAGCTGTCCCTAAAACTTCATGAAATTTGAACGATAAAGTTTCTTGCTCTATGTTCTACATCCTCAGCCATTCACATGATTTCTATGTACTCTCCATTGAATTTATAGAAAATCAGTTGCCTGCGTCTATAACTTAAATATATGTACTGTATTTGATGACATAAAAGATGCATTTTTGTTTTATTTTATTAAGAAACGTCTTAAAAATCACGCCGGATCCTAAAAATGGAGTTAGACCTATGTCACTTGCTTTCATGCACAAGAAAACATGTTTTTTTGAATATGCACAGCTGACATTGAGTGAATCTTATACACGCGTGCATCTTTTATGCCATTATTCACAACTGCACCTTCGACAATTTCTGATGACCCTCGTGATAACAGGAAGCTAACCCCTTCTTTTGTTCTTTTATATTACGTCAGGGTTTATCATCAATTTCTGCCGACCTATGAGGATAATAGATTGTATATCCTACTGGATAGTGGGTAAGATAGCTACTCTCGACGAAGAAGCTGAAGACTTCACTGCAATGCTAAAAAAACAGTATCTCCTGCGATCCTCTGCTGTTCATGTTGCTCATTTTCCCTACTGTTCCAAGTCCTTCGAACAAAAGACCTCAAGTAAACTCTTGGCGTCACACGCTCAATAACGAAGATATCTTCCTTCCAGCTTTATCTCTGTAGTCACGACGGAATGCAGTTCTAGGTTTGTTCTGTGGTGGTATTTGGAGATCAGAACCAGTATATCCATGTAGATTCCACTCAACCTTGTGTTATTTCGCGTCACATTAGTGTTCATCACTTTATTCGTGTTTTGTTGCCTTATGTATATGCGGGAGGGAAAGTTGCATCTTGCACTAGTTGTATCTCTTTTGTTACCTCATTTTAAGTTTTGAATATTAGGCACATATTCCCTTATGCTCTTTTCCGCTTGATAAAAAGACGTGTTTCCATACGTCACTTAAAGATTCTTTCATCTGTTCTTTTGATTATTAAACATATTCTACTTCAATCGCGAACTTCCTTCTCGCCTGTTCTTAGATAAGTCCATCAGGCAAGGAAGTATTTTCTTTGGTGACAAACCACTGCCACTTTGTTTTTACGTATTGCTTTGTCAGGTAATTCTCTTTGCCTAGAAATGCTAGCAACCGTTGTTACGGGTGTTGTCGTTGTTGTTACTGTAGTTAATATCTGTACTTGTGTCATATAAATAAAATGTTTATACCAGTTGAAATTGCGTAATGTTTTTTTAATTATTATTAAACAACGTGAAAATTTCTACTTCTTTAACAGAATTTGTTTTATTTTAATCTGTTTATATTTTGTGTTGTAACGTTCAAAGCTAGTTTTCATGAGGGCATTCACAGCTGTTCTAGAACGGGAAGCCATATTGAAGTAAATGTAAATACGAAATGAAAAATATATGTCGAAAGCAAAAACAGACCTTTCATCTAAACCGGGTATTGGAATAGACATCCAAACGTTTCGAAATCTCATGTTTGTAAAATAATCCAAAAATGAAAAATTTTCTTCCGGTAAAACTTGGTAACAATCCAACTTTCTTGGAGCCGTCTCAAGAGACGTACGAATGCTTCAAAACACAAATATAATAATAATAATAATAATAATAATAATAATAATAATAATAATAATAATAATAATAATAATAATAATAATAATAATAATAATAATAATAAAATTGAAGATATAAATGATAAGGGTGGTAGTTGTGGTGGTGGTGATGATGATGATGATGATGATGATGATGATGATGATGATGAGACGATAATAATAATAATAATAATAATAATAATAATAATAATAATAATAATAATAATAATAATAATAATATATTAGTTCCCGGTGAAAATGGTGTCAATCTAAATAATGAAATGAATTTTATTCTTTGAGTCACACAAACAGAACAGTAACAACATAAATCGACAAAAGGGAAATTTTTTTTTTTTTTCCTTATCTACATGTTTACATCATTATTCTACAAAAGCAAATAAATAAAATAAAACAATCATAAATTCGCATCTAAACGTAATGTTGGACCCCGGCAAACTTTTCGGCCTAGCACTAAAATAATTAACCAATATGTTAAACAGAACTGGACTCGACTTCATATGCTATGGCAGCAAAAGTAACAGTCTTTAGTATATAGATGACCTCGGGGTGTATACTGCTAGTAATAAACAACTAGAAACACAGCTGTAGATAGTACAAGGACTTGAGAAATTAATGGTATTCAGATGAGAAAATATACATCAAAGAAATCTGGAAGAGGAGGAAGTTACTTAAAGAGTGCTATTATTATTCTAGAAAACGAAAGAGATTTAAAAGAATTACAACATAGACAGACTTACAAATACGTAGAAATCAATAAATTAGCCAATGCACAACGCTCAAATGAAAGAAAAGGCCGGGATAGAATATCATAAACGTATTAGATAAATGTAAAATGAGAGTACTAGGCATCAGCCATAACTTATAGTTATACTATTTTCTAAAACCTAAATGTCAAATGACCAAGCAAGATTAGACAGAAAATGGACTTGAAAAAGTAATTGCATTTAGAATATAGCCCACTCAAAATCTAGAATAGAAAATTTTTATTTACCACTTATAGAGAAAGGTAAAGAGGCTTTATGCAACTGTGAACCTTGTATTAAGCTTGTATAAAACTGTAGAAATACAAAAATATCTAACAAAGAATAATGGAACCCTAATACAAATAGGTACAAAACACGAAGAAGTCAAAAACAATTTTCTCACCAAAAAACAAAGCCAACAAATACACAAAGCTGAAATGACAGAAATTTTGGAGAAAAGAGAAGAAACAGTTACAAAAGTTGTGTAAAACTAAATAAAGTAAGCTTAAAACGGGGCCGTAGAATACTTTTCTAATGTAATTACAAGTATATTTCACTACGTCACAAATCTGAACAGAGTGGAAATATGGAAATAGACGAAAAGATTCACAATACTGAGATGCACAGGATTCGCAGCTGAAACAGAGACTTTTTTTCTTTTTGCGGCACAAAATCAGAGTCTACCAACTAGAAACCATGATAAGCGTATAAAGAATACAGAAGATGTGGAAGTTTGGAAGAAACAGTTAACATTATCGCACTTAACCAAGGAACAATGCCTCAATAAATATGACAGAAATTTCGTACACGGGAAATTATGCCAGTATTAAGACATACAAACATAAAATATATGGTGCAAGCAAACACCATATTTAAAAAAGATATAAAAAAGAAAAGAATCAGAAGAATGATAGAAGGTACGGAAAACAGGACACTTTCACTGCGTGGCACCGGGATAAGGGATTTGTACTTTAGCACCGGATCGACCAAAGCCTTGCGAGTCGATTTGTCAGACTGAAATTGAAAGATTACTGTGTGTGTGTGTGTGTGTGTGTGTATGTGTGTGTGCGCGCACACACACACATATATATATATATCGTTGCTATAACCTGAAACTGTCGTATGTCCAAGTTTGGCCAAATATATATATATATATATATA
>NC_068998.1:35471606-35472426 GCF_001194135.2 Octopus bimaculoides
CACACACACACACACACACACACACACACACACACACACACACACACACACACACACACACACACACACACACACACACGCACTCTGCATGATGGCTGCTTCCTCGTTCTTGTGTATATGATCACGATGCCAATACACCAAGCGATGCCTATACGTACATGATACTTTTTAAAGTGAGCAGACGGATAGCACACAACCAATCCCACTTTCTGAAGAACGAAGACAGAAACCCCAAAAACAAGAACCATTCAACAGAATTCCCAGTCAGTAATGTGGTACACCATGCCTACACTCTCATGGTTCTCAGTTCAGTGAACCAGTTGTACCTGTGGTTCGTTGAAAACGTGTCAATCCTCTCTGCGCAGCAACTGTTTTCTGAGCCAAATTCACTAGTTTGTCGATGATTGCTACAAGAACTACATGAGCAATAGCAGGCTATATACATACATACATACATACATACATACATATGTATATAGACACGTGCGCAGAGACATGCAGATACTCTCTCTCTCTCTCTCTCTCTCTCTCTCTCTCTCTCTCTCACACACACACACACACACACACACACATAAACACACGCACACACACACATACAACGTTGTGCGTATGTGTGTGTGCGTGTGCACGTGTTTGTATGAAGCTTGTAGTCTACGTGGTAAGAAATTTGCTCCTCAAGAACATGGTTCTGGGTTCAGTCCCACTGCGTAGCACCTTCGGCAGGTGTCTTGTACTATAGCCTCGGGTCAACTAACCAAAGCCTTGTCAGGAAGTTTGGTAGACGGAAACTGAAAGAAGCTCGTCATATATATATATATAT
>NC_068998.1:35473083-35477177 GCF_001194135.2 Octopus bimaculoides
ATATATATATATATATATATATATATATATATATACGCGGGAGTGGCTGTGTGGTAAGTAACTTGCTTACCAACCACATGGTTCTGGGTTCAATCCCACTGCGTGGCACCTTGGGCAAGTGTCTTCTACTATAGCCTCGGGCCGACCAAAGCCTTAGAGTAGATTTGGTAGATGAAAACTGTAAGAAGCTCGTCTTATATATGTGTGTGTGTGCATGTGTTTGTGTGTCTGTGTTTTTCCCCAGCATTGCTTGACAACCGGTGTTGGTCTGATTACATCCCCGTAACCTAGCGGTTTGGCAAAATAGACCGATAGAATAAATACTAAACTTACAAAGAATGAGTCCTGGGGTAGATTTCTATACACACATATACATATACACTTATACAGTTATTTCCCTTAGATCATTAAAACTTTTCATTATGCAAATGGATGCAAGTTTGTGTACATGCATGTGTATGCGCATGTGTGTAAGTGTATATGTGTATCTATATGTGAGTGCACGCATATGTATATAAGAATGTGCGTATATATATGTTTTCTGTGTTGTTATTTGTTAACTAGGTTAACAAATAACAACACGCTAATAAATATCGAAAGTGAGATAACGTTCCAAGCCATTCCGGTTTGAGTTTATCACCAAAGGATAAGGTTATAATGATACCCTGAATCCCGGGATATCTTTAAACCGGAAGAATAACCCAATATATATTAACAAACATTTACTTCATTCAAGACTATGGTTTAAATTTCCATATGAGTTACAATGAGATCTAGTCTTTTTCATTTTTCTCAGATTGATTTCAGTTTTGGTGTATCGATGCAACTGTAAATTTTGATTACGATCAACCAATTACTTTATCTCGTAAATTAAAGAATCTGATGTGATAAGGAATTAAAGTTGGGAAATTTGGGTAATTTTAGCCAATCAACAGACAGCGAGGCATTAATAGCTTGTTACCATGACAACCGCACATTGTGTTGTGTTTCACCCGCAGACCACGAGCTTTACTTCACCCGCGTGTTTAGTTTCAATAAATTTTTATTTCTATCAATTAGAATTTTATTATAGATATTTTTCATCAATTGTCTTAATATTTTACATGTTTTTCATATATAGCAAATATTGTTTGCGATGTTAATACAGTTTCTTGGCATTATGCAGGTAAATGGAATGTGTGAAGTTAGTACAGATAATTTGACATTATTCTTGAATTCTGCATGCAAAAACATATATAACATACAAGTATTCCTATTCTTATCGTAGTTTACAAATCCAAGCATGAAAACGTTAGTGAACATTGAAATTTTGGAGACAGACGCCCCCTTTTCACACACACCCCACACACCCACTTATATATTAATGATGTACACACATACATGACAGGTAATCATAATACTGAAATACACATAAAGTAAACACATACAAATATATTAATATTAAATTTTTTAATTAATAGAAACATACAATCAATGAAGAGATAAAAGAAACAGTAAGATGATACATGTTGATTCTATCAGGTATTTCTGTTTATTTAGAAACCTACAATGAAGAGACACTAAACTATAAATTACACAGGATACGACCTTAAAATTTGACATCGCTCCGCTAAACGCAGAAAACTTCTGTCTCTCTACTGTCTATAAATACACAGTTTTTTTTCTATTTCTAAATCTATGTAACTCCCCTCTCCTTCACCCATCTTTTTCTCCACAACATCATACCTTCATAGCAATTAGACTGGAAAACTTTATAATTATAGCCGATTTTCAGATTTTTTACTGTCTTTTAAAAAATGCATATTTTGCGAATGAAAAAAAACTAGATCCTTGTAAATACACTTAGAACAACATTGACTATATCTTTCTGTCTGTCAGTCTGTTTCATCTGTCCGTCTGTCTCTCCTCTCCCTCTCGCTCTCTCATTCTCTCTCTCTCTCTCTCTCTCTCTCTCTCTCTCTCTCTCTGCATATATACATATATGCGTGAGCGTTTACATATATATATTTAGGCACAGGTGTGTCTGTATGGTATGAAGTTTGCTTACTAACCGAAGGTTGCGGGTTCAGACCCACTGCGTCAAACCTTGAACAAGTGTCTTCTGCTATAGCCTCGGGCTGACGAAAACCTTGTGAGTGGATTTTTGGAGACGGAAACTGAGAAAATCCTGTCATGTGTGTGTGTGTGTGTGTGTGTGTGTGTGCGTGCGCGCGCCTGGAGCCTTTGTGTTTGTGTTTAACCTCATCGCCGCTCGACAATTAGTGTTGGTGTGTTTATGTCCCGTAAACTAGCGGTTCAGCAAAGGACCCGATAGAATAACTACCAGGCTTAAAAAGAAAATAAGTTCTGGGATCGATTAGTTCGATAAAAATTCCTCAAGGCGGTGCCCCAGCATGGCCGCAGTTTAATCACTAAAAGAAGTAAAAGATAAAAGATACAGATATATATAGAGAGAGAGAGGGAAGAGAGAGGAGAGAAAGAGACAACGGTTTCTTAATAGCTTTTCCGCGATATTTCTATATACCTTATAGTAATAGAGTTCTTTACACATTGCAGATTTATAATAAACACTGTGAGCCTTTTAAGGATCTACGCGCCAAATATTCAATATACTAAAATGATTGTCGATATTTTGTCCCTTTGCGTAGGGTTTCATATAGCGTCGTATCTTCATCACCAAGGAAAAGAACTTCGAATCTGATTTTAGATTCGCCCTACCCCGAGGGGTGAAATCTTGGATGTGTAACTTTCGTTGGTAAATAACTGGGAAATAAATGGCAAATAGAATATACGGACACAGTCATAGAACATGAACCATGAAACTGTACGCATGTTCTCGTGTTTCTCTACATTTGGTTTGAAAATATGTATATGTATATTTTCTTCTAAATAAGAAAGATCTGTTCGTTTGCAGAGACTCAATGTATTCTGCGCATAATGCACATCCATAATATTGTAGCCTAATAAACATATAACGATGTTCTCTCTCTCACTCTCTCTCTCTATCTATCTATCTCCTTCTCTCACTCATTCACTCTCTCTCCCTCTCTCACATACACACACAAACACATACATAGATACATACGCACAAGTACACACATATGCCTGATATGTGTGTATGTGCATCTTTTTCTTGTGTTTGTGTGTGCATGTGTATGTACGCAGCTATGTGTTTATGTATACGCACATACACACACACGCAAACACACATATATACACACAAATATACTCAAATATATTCAGCTAACAAGCCATTCGATAAGCAGCTCTCGATAAAACAAGTGCCCAACTAAAATAAATAAATGCTGAAATAAATGGCGTCCGTATACACTTTTGAAAGGGATGTCAGTGTATGCGATGCCTGCAGATCCAAGAACTGAAACCAGTAAACAAATGATTAGAAAAGCAAAAGAATCATTACACGTAACACATGCACGCGCACAACACATATATCATCGTTGTCGTCGTCATAATCATCATCAGTATTCTCATTGTGGTGGTGGTGGTGGTGGTCGTCGTCGTCGTCGTTGTTGTCATCATCATCGTTATTGTTATTAATTATCATCATCTTAATCGGCGTCGTCGTCGTCGTCGTCGTCGTCTTCATGAACATCAACAGCTTCGTTGTTTAGCATCCATTTCCTTCTCATTATCATCCTCGTCGTCGTCATCATCGTTGTCATCGTGGTCGTCATCATCCGCCGCCAACCACAAACATCATCGTCGTCGTCGTCATCGCTGTGGCCATGGTCGTTGTTACCGTCGTCGTCGACGTGGTGGTCGTCGTCGTCGTGGTCGCCGTGGTTTCGTAGACGTTCGTCATCAGAGGAATGGAATGGATGGGATGATGGTGATAAAGTTTTTTCTAAACTTCCAGTCAGCTTATCTGCTGGCTGCTAAGCAAGTTGATATATAACAGCAACTAACTGTAGTCGCTGACTATCAACTTCAGTGTTCCTCTCTCACTTAAGCATATCCATCATTAAACATGACACAGCCTCTTCTCTTTGAGTGGCCTAGTGCAGGGAGAGATAGGTAGGTAGGTAAATATATAAGGATGGGTAGGGATGGAAAGAGAGAAAGAAAGAGAGAGA